>NC_072787.1:21173213-21262966 GCF_022539595.1 Amphiprion ocellaris | reverse complement strand
AGTTTTAATATTTATGTTTAAGTTGATATTGATCTGATCTCAGGCCAGTTTGAAACTCGATATTTAACTTTACATTTATCTGACATCAGGTCAGTTTTAATCTTCATATTTAGCTTCATATTGATCTGATCACAGGTCAGTTTTAATCTTTATATTAAAGGTTATATTGATCTGATCTCAGGTCAGTTTTAAACTTTACATTTATATGATCTCAGATCAGTTTTAATCTCTGTATTTAATTTTATCATGATCTGATCTCGGGTCACTTTTATTTAACTTTACATTTATCTGATCTCAGGTCAGTTTTAATCTCTGTATTTAACTTTATCACGATCTGATCTCAGGTCAGTTTTATTTAACTTTACATTTTTCTGATCTCAGGTCAGTTTTAATCTTCATATTTAGCTTCATATTGATCTGATCTCAGGTCAGTTTTAATATTTATGTTTAAGTTGATATTGATCTGATCTCAGGCCAGTTTGAAACTCGATATTTAACTTTACATTTATCTGATCTCAGGTCAGTTTTAATCTTTCCATTTAGCTTTATCATGATCTGATCTCAGGTCAGTTTTATTTAACTTTACATTTATCTGCTCTCAGGTCAGTTTTAATCTTCATATTAAAGGTTATATTGATCTGATCTCAGGTCAGTTTTAAACTTTACATTCATCTGATCTCAGGTCAGTTTTGATCTCTGTATTTAACTTTATCATGATCTGATCTCAGGTCAGTTTTATTTAACTTAACATTTATCTGATCTCAGGTCAGTTTTAAAGTTTACATTTATCTGATCTCAGGTCAGTTTTAATGTTTCTATTTTTAGCTTTATATTGATCTGATCTCAGGTCAGTTTTATTCTACATATTAAAGGTTATATTGATCTGATCTCAGGTCAGTTTCAATCTTTATATTACAGGTTATATTGATCTGATCTCAGGTCAGTTTTATTTCACTTTACATTTATCTGATCTCAGGTCAGTTTTAATCTTCATATTTAGCTTCATATTGATCTGATGTCAGGTCAGTTTTAATCTTTCTATTTAGCTTTATATTGATCTGATCTCAGGTCAGTTTTAATCTTTATATTAAAGGTTATATTGATCTGATCTCAGGTCAGTTTTAAACTTTACATTCGTCTGATCTCAGGTCAGTTTTGATCTCTGTATTTAACTTTATCATGATCTGATCTCAGGTCAGTTTTATTTAACTTTACATTTTTCTGATCTCAGGTCAGTTTTAATCTTTCCATTTAGCTTTATATTGATCTGATCTCAGGTCAGTTTTAATCTTCATATTTAGCTTCATATTGATATGATCTCAGGTCAGTTTTAATCTTTATATTAAAGGTTATATTGATCTGATCTCAGGTCAGTTTTAAACTTTACATTTATATGATCTCAGGTCAGTTTTGATCTCTGTATTTAACTTTATCATGATCTGATCTCAGGTCAGTTTTATTTAACTTCACCTTTATCTGATCTCAGGTCAGTTTTAATCTTTATATTAAAGGTTATATTGATCTGATCTCAGGTCAGTTTTGATCTCTGTATTTAACTTTATCATGATCTGATCTCAGGTCAGTTTTAATCTCTGTATTTAACTTTATCATGATCTGATCTCAGGTCAGTTTTAATCTTCATATTTAGCTTCATAATGATCTGATCTCAGGTCAGTTTTATTTAACTTTACATTTATCTGATCTCAGGTCAGTTTTAATCTTCATATTAAAGGTTATATTGCTCTGATCTCAGGTCAGTTTTAAACTTTACATTTATATGATCTCAGGTCAGTTTTAATCTCTCTATTTAACTTTATCATGATCTGATCTCAGGTCAGTTTTATTTAACTTTACATTTATCTGATCTCAGGTTAGTTTTAATCTCTGTATTTAAATTCATCATGAACTGATCTCAGGTCAGTTTTATTTAACTTTACATTTATCTGATCTCAGGTCAGTTTTAATCTTCATATTAAAGGTTATATTGATCTGCTCTCAGGTCAGTTTTAAACTTCATATTAAAGTTTATATTGATCTTATCTCAGGTCAGTTTTAAACTTTATATTAAAGTTTATATTGATCTGATCTCAGGTCAGTTTTAATCTCTGTATTTAACTTGATCATGATGTGATCTCAGGTCAGTTTTATTTAACTTTACATTTATCTGATCTCAGGTCAGTTTTAATCTTTGTATTTAGCTTCATATTGATCTGATCTCAGGTCAGTTTTAATCTTTATATTTAAGTTGATATTGAACTGATCTCAGGTCAGTTTTAATCTTCATATTTAGCTTCATATTGATCTGATCACAGGTCAGTTTTTATATTTATATTAAAGTTTATATTGATCTGATCTCAGGTCAGTTTTAAACTTGGAATTTCTCTGATCTCGGGTGAGTTTTAATCGCTATATGTAACTTTATCATGATCTGATCTCAGGTCAGTTTTATTTAACTTTACATTTATCTGATCTCAGGTCAGTTTTAATCTCTGTATTAAACTTTATCATGATCTGATCTCAGGTCAGTTTTATTTAACCTTAAATTTGTCTGATCTCAGGTCAGTTTTATTCTTTATATTTACCTTTACATTTATCTGATCTCAGGTCAGTTTTAATCTTTATGTTTAAGTTGATATTGATCTAATCTCAGGTCAGTTTTATTTAACTTTAAATTCATCTGATCTCAGTTCAGTTTTAATCTTTATATTTAACCTTACATTTCTCTGATGTCAGGTCAGTTTTCATCTTTGTATTTAAGTTCATATTGATCTGGTCTCAGGTCAGTTTTATTTAACCTTAAATTTGTCTGATCTCAGGTCAGTTTTATTCTTTATATTTACCTTTACATTTATCTGATCTCAGGTCAGTTTTAATCTTTATGTTTAAGTTGATATTGATCTAATCTCAGGTCAGTTTTATTTAACTTTAAATTCATCTGATCTCAGTTCAGTTTTAATCTTTATATTTAACCTTACATTTCTCTGATGTCAGGTCAGTTTTCATCTTCATATTTAGCTTCATATTGATCTGATCTCAGGTCAGTTTTAATATTTATGTTTAAGTTGATATTGATCTGATCTCAGGCCAGTTTGAAACTCGATATTTAACTTTACATTTATCTGACATCAGGTCAGTTTTAATCTTCATATTTAGCTTCATATTGATCTGATCACAGGTCAGTTTTAATCTTTATATTAAAGGTTATATTGATCTGATCTCAGGTCAGTTTTAAACTTTACATTTATATGATCTCAGATCAGTTTTAATCTCTGTATTTAATTTTATCATGATCTGATCTCGGGTCACTTTTATTTAACTTTACATTTATCTGATCTCAGGTCAGTTTTAATCTCTGTATTTAACTTTATCACGATCTGATCTCAGGTCAGTTTTATTTAACTTTACATTTTTCTGATCTCAGGTCAGTTTTAATCTTCATATTTAGCTTCATATTGATCTGATCTCAGGTCAGTTTTAATATTTATGTTTAAGTTGATATTGATCTGATCTCAGGCCAGTTTGAAACTCGATATTTAACTTTACATTTATCTGATCTCAGGTCAGTTTTAATCTTTCCATTTAGCTTTATCATGATCTGATCTCAGGTCAGTTTTATTTAACTTTACATTTATCTGCTCTCAGGTCAGTTTTAATCTTCATATTAAAGGTTATATTGATCTGATCTCAGGTCAGTTTTAAACTTTACATTCATCTGATCTCAGGTCAGTTTTGATCTCTGTATTTAACTTTATCATGATCTGATCTCAGGTCAGTTTTATTTAACTTAACATTTATCTGATCTCAGGTCAGTTTTAAAGTTTACATTTATCTGATCTCAGGTCAGTTTTAATGTTTCTATTTTTAGCTTTATATTGATCTGATCTCAGGTCAGTTTTATTCTACATATTAAAGGTTATATTGATCTGATCTCAGGTCAGTTTCAATCTTTATATTACAGGTTATATTGATCTGATCTCAGGTCAGTTTTATTTCACTTTACATTTATCTGATCTCAGGTCAGTTTTAATCTTCATATTTAGCTTCATATTGATCTGATGTCAGGTCAGTTTTAATCTTTCTATTTAGCTTTATATTGATCTGATCTCAGGTCAGTTTTAATCTTTATATTAAAGGTTATATTGATCTGATCTCAGGTCAGTTTTAAACTTTACATTCGTCTGATCTCAGGTCAGTTTTGATCTCTGTATTTAACTTTATCATGATCTGATCTCAGGTCAGTTTTATTTAACTTTACATTTTTCTGATCTCAGGTCAGTTTTAATCTTTCCATTTAGCTTTATATTGATCTGATCTCAGGTCAGTTTTAATCTTCATATTTAGCTTCATATTGATATGATCTCAGGTCAGTTTTAATCTTTATATTAAAGGTTATATTGATCTGATCTCAGGTCAGTTTTAAACTTTACATTTATATGATCTCAGGTCAGTTTTGATCTCTGTATTTAACTTTATCATGATCTGATCTCAGGTCAGTTTTATTTAACTTCACCTTTATCTGATCTCAGGTCAGTTTTAATCTTTATATTAAAGGTTATATTGATCTGATCTCAGGTCAGTTTTGATCTCTGTATTTAACTTTATCATGATCTGATCTCAGGTCAGTTTTAATCTCTGTATTTAACTTTATCATGATCTGATCTCAGGTCAGTTTTAATCTTCATATTTAGCTTCATAATGATCTGATCTCAGGTCAGTTTTATTTAACTTTACATTTATCTGATCTCAGGTCAGTTTTAATCTTCATATTAAAGGTTATATTGCTCTGATCTCAGGTCAGTTTTAAACTTTACATTTATATGATCTCAGGTCAGTTTTAATCTCTCTATTTAACTTTATCATGATCTGATCTCAGGTCAGTTTTATTTAACTTTACATTTATCTGATCTCAGGTTAGTTTTAATCTCTGTATTTAAATTCATCATGAACTGATCTCAGGTCAGTTTTATTTAACTTTACATTTATCTGATCTCAGGTCAGTTTTAATCTTCATATTAAAGGTTATATTGATCTGCTCTCAGGTCAGTTTTAAACTTCATATTAAAGTTTATATTGATCTTATCTCAGGTCAGTTTTAAACTTTATATTAAAGTTTATATTGATCTGATCTCAGGTCAGTTTTAATCTCTGTATTTAACTTGATCATGATGTGATCTCAGGTCAGTTTTATTTAACTTTACATTTATCTGATCTCAGGTCAGTTTTAATCTTTGTATTTAGCTTCATATTGATCTGATCTCAGGTCAGTTTTAATCTTTATATTTAAGTTGATATTGAACTGATCTCAGGTCAGTTTTAATCTTCATATTTAGCTTCATATTGATCTGATCACAGGTCAGTTTTTATATTTATATTAAAGTTTATATTGATCTGATCTCAGGTCAGTTTTAAACTTGGAATTTCTCTGATCTCGGGTGAGTTTTAATCGCTATATGTAACTTTATCATGATCTGATCTCAGGTCAGTTTTATTTAACTTTACATTTATCTGATCTCAGGTCAGTTTTAATCTCTGTATTAAACTTTATCATGATCTGATCTCAGGTCAGTTTTATTTAACCTTAAATTTGTCTGATCTCAGGTCAGTTTTATTCTTTATATTTACCTTTACATTTATCTGATCTCAGGTCAGTTTTAATCTTTATGTTTAAGTTGATATTGATCTAATCTCAGGTCAGTTTTATTTAACTTTAAATTCATCTGATCTCAGTTCAGTTTTAATCTTTATATTTAACCTTACATTTCTCTGATGTCAGGTCAGTTTTCATCTTTGTATTTAAGTTCATATTGATCTGGTCTCAGGTCAGTTTTATTTAACCTTAAATTTGTCTGATCTCAGGTCAGTTTTATTCTTTATATTTACCTTTACATTTATCTGATCTCAGGTCAGTTTTAATCTTTATGTTTAAGTTGATATTGATCTAATCTCAGGTCAGTTTTATTTAACTTTAAATTCATCTGATCTCAGTTCAGTTTTAATCTTTATATTTAACCTTACATTTCTCTGATGTCAGGTCAGTTTTCATCTTTGTATTTAAGTTCATATTGATCTGGTCTCAGGTCAGTTTTATTTAACTTTAAATTTATCTGATCTCACTTCAGTTTTAATCTTTATATTTAAGTTCATATTGATCTGATTCCAGGTCAGTTTTAAACTTTACATTTGTCTGATCTCAGGTCAGTTTTAATCTTTATATTTAAGTTGATCTTGATCTGAACTCAGGTCAGTTTTAAACTCTATATTTAACTTTACATTTATCTGATCTCAGGTCAGTTTTATTTAACTACATTTTTCTGATCTCAGGTCAGTTTTAATCTTTATATTTAACTTTACATTTATCTGTTCTCAGGTCAGCTTTAGTCTTTATATTTAGCTTTATATTGATCTGATCTCAGGTCAGTTTTAAACTTTATATTTAGCTTTATATTGATCTGATATCAGGTCAGTTTTAATCTTTATATTTAACTTTACATTTATCTGATCTCAGGTCAGTTTTAATCTTTGTATTTAAGTTTATATTGATCTGATCTCAGGTTAGTTTTATTTAACTTTAAATTTTTCTGATCTCACGTCAGTTTTCATCTTTATATTTAAGTTCATATTGAACTGATCCCAGGTCAGTTTTATTTAACTTTATATTGATCTGATCTCAGGTAAGTTTTAATCTTCATATTTAGCTTTATATTGGTATGGTCTCAGGTCAGTTTTAATCTTTATATTTAACTTCATATTGATCTCATCTCAGGTCAGTTTTATTTAACTTCACATTTATCTGATCTCAGGTCAGTTTTAATCTTCATATTTAGCTTCATCTTGATCTGATCTCAGGTCAGTTTTGATCTGTATATTTAACTTCATATTGATCTGATCTCAGGTCAGTTTTAATGTTTATATTTAGATTTATATTGATCTGATCTCAGGTCAGTTTTAATCTTTATATTTAACTTTATATTGATCTGATCTCAAGTCAGTTTTAAACTTTATCTGATCTCCTGTAAGTTTTAAATTTTCTCTGACAGGTCAATTTTTAACTTCATCTGATCTCAGGTCAGTTTTAAACTTTATCTGATCTCAGGTCAGTTTTAAACTTAATATTTAACCTTATATTGATCTGATCTCAGGTAAGTTTTAAACTTTATCTGATCTCAGGTAAGTTTTGAACTTCATATCTAACTTCATATTGATCTGATCTTAGGTCAGTTTTAATCTTTATATTTAACTTTATATTCATCTGATGTCAGGTCAGTCTTAAACTTTATATTTGATTTTTTTTGTGAATGTTCTGAAGAAACATTTTTAACGTTTTTTTTCCACCAAAAAATGTTTAAAGATTTCTCAAAAATGTTGAAAATGTGGACACCAGAGGTTTCACTGAAAATCATTTTTTCCCACATTTTCAACCTTTAAAACGGGTCAATTTTGACCCGCAGGACAACACGAGGGTTAAACTTATTTTGAGTTTTCTTGTAAAATTCAACTCAAAACAAGATCATTTCAAGATTGTTTGACTTAACAAGATACTTAAGATGCGTTGTCTTAAAACAAGTCCCTCCATTTTGCTGAAATGTCACTTGGTAAGTGAATTCATCTTCAATCAAGTGGGATGAGACATTTTGACTAAAAATAAGACAAACAGACTTGGTAAGATAATGAGTTTTTGCAATGTAGCTTATTATGCAAACTCCGATTTAATGAATCACAAACTAATCAATTCCTGCACATCCAGCCTCTTCCTGGTGGTGTGATGCATAGTTATATTCTCCCTGGAGCTGCCTGGAATATGCCTGCTCACGGAGGGATTGTGGTGGACAGGGTTGCGTTCACCCACCCTGCTCATGTGTCGGCACTCGTGGATGTGCTGCGTCACCAGTGTGCCATTAACACCCTGCTGAGGAGCTGTTTCTCCGTTCGGTGCTCCGGTCCAGGTAGGAGGAGTTTTAACACCACAGAATCGCAGCCCATATGGAGATGATCTGTCTTGCAAAGTGGGGAGCCAACATTTTTTTGTTGTTGCTGTTTTGTTTATTTTTTGTTGTTGTTACGCAACACCTAATTGATTAATCCTATCAGGTTTGTTTTGCGATCTGCATTTTGAAGTCCGACCAGAGTCTGACAGCAGCTTTTCTGTGACCTTCCAGCAACCCAACGTTGACTCCCTTGCTGTTTGTAAGCAGTTTTTATACTTGTCGACTATTGCAAATTATCACGGTTGTTCTGAGCTTCAACATCTGACAAGTATCAACTAGTGCTGCAATAATTAGTTGGTTATTTAACAGAAAAA
This sequence comes from Amphiprion ocellaris, assembly GCF_022539595.1. Taxonomy (NCBI): domain Eukaryota; kingdom Metazoa; phylum Chordata; class Actinopteri; family Pomacentridae; genus Amphiprion; species Amphiprion ocellaris. The sequence continues at coordinate 21,254,667 of NC_072787.1, read as the reverse complement.
TAGCATTAACATCAATTGTGGTGGGCAAGCACAGGTGCCAAACTGATTCCAGCTTGTTAAAAGGGAGAATCTGATGCTTTTTGTTGTCATTTCTAACTATAAACTAGACATCTTTGGTTTGCAGACTGTTGGTTGAATAAATAGGTATATTTTCCAGTGTTTCCTGACATTCTAGTGACATAATGATGAACTTAGATGCAGCCTCAATGGTAATTTGTGAGATTCTGTAAAATCAGGATAGGTTTATGTAATATAGTTTTAAGGAATCGGTCGTATACTACAAAGGTGATGTCAATGGCAGCTGTATTAGGACTTACTCGTGCATTTGTATCTGCAGTGCTGGTGAACGTGTCGAGTCCTCATGAGATTACCTGCACCTTGTTTGGAAGAGGAACATTTGATCCCTCCATAAATGAATACATCTCCACTGTTATGAAGAGGTATATATCCATGATAAAACTTTTTCTCCTTGCGCTACAGTTTAAAGAAGGCGCCTACATTCAAATGATGGGCCTCAGTGGCAAAATCAATAGTTTAAAAATGCAAATTCCACCAGAAAAGTGGTTAGACAATGGGTTAAAAGGAAAACAATCTCAGTCCAGATGAGCATTTTAACTCCATTTCAGACATAATCCCAATCAATACTGACATGCATAAGCTTCTTTTTTTTTTTTAAAGCTGTACTGAATTAACAACTGGTAGTCGAGGTTGATGCCTTTGTTTTCTTCCATAAATTGGCCATGTGATATGAGCATGATGAATCTGAAAGCGAATGTAATGACAGTAAGGCCTAATCAGAAAGTGAACATGGGTGTCTGCATCATCGTTTCCTAAAATCTCCATCCAGACTGAAATGCAACCCCACAGTTTTCAAACTAAAATAGGGTCAGCACTGTTTCCAAACGTCTCCATTTTAGGGATCCTCAAACTGCAGAGCAGCGTGGACGCCAGGCGTAAACGTGGCAGAAGTTGTGCGTTTTTCAAAATGAAAATTAGCTTGGATGTAGCTTTAGTAAGTGTGGGAACCCTGCCATGTTTCCATTTTTAACTTCAGCCTGATTTCCTCAGACACAGTTTTGTTTTGTTTCCCTCCTCAGGTGTATGTCAATTCCTGTGACAATGAACACATTAAACAGCAAGCTCGAGGAGATCACCTCTGCCCCACTTTCTCCCAGGCGCCCGGCCACCACAGAAGCCGAAAATGACCACTCGGCTTCCTCGAGTGCAGCTGCGACGGACACCAACCGAGGCTCGGACACGTTCTCTCAGGGTTCAGCGGTGCCAGAGGACAGCTTCGGTGTCTCTGCTTCGGCTTGCTTTGTGCTATCTGCAGCCACATCCGAGCTTCCTCCTGAAATAAACACGAGCCCTCCTGTCAGCCCTCATCCACTTACTCCTGCGGAAGGTGTTTCCACCTTCGACGAGCAAGATCTGATCTGAACCTGTATGTGAAACCCAAAAAACACTTTTTCAATCTGTAAAATATCAGTTTGTCACCCACCAGATCAGTACACACAGGGAAGTTGTACTGCATAACTTGCGTTTTGGCTTAGAGATGCTGATTTGTGACTGCACAACGTTGAATTTGTGAGTGCATGATCACATCCATCTCCAAGTGTTTCTTACTATGCATTCCAGTGTGGCAGAGATTGCTGGCTGTAAAGGTTTGAGGTTTGGCATTTGACCTCAGCCAGCCAAGAGCCCAGTTGATTGGTACCATGTGAGCCAATCAAACATAGCTAAAGTCCGTGATGCATTCTTGATGGCTTGTAAAAATAAACTAGAGATCTACGCATTAAAAATAAAAAATAGCTCCTAGGGACGCATAAATAACATCAAGGACACGGCTTGTTTGCATGCACGGCTCCAAAATGTATCATGTAGCTATTAACCACTCAGTCACTTTTTCCTTTTAAGAAAATAAAGTTTTTTGCAATAAAGACTTTTGGTGTGAAAGTGTGGGAGTGGAATACCTCTGTGGAGTGGAAAATCTCTTGATTAGTGTCGAGCACGGTAGTGTTTTCTCTGGGTGTCAGCCAAGACATCTACCAATAAAGCACAAATGTGACAAGTCTGTAGATCATTGGGAATATTCTGCCACCTAATGCAGAGAGGAATTTGTGTAATTTATTTCCTGCAGTCTAAAAGAACTCGAAGGGAATGCAGATCCACCCTTGGTGCTGAAGATCTGTCTGCTGTGTGCATTTAGAAAGGAATTTAACATGTATTTAGAATATTAAGTCAACTGTCATCAGCAGACAACTGGTTTTGTCCTGCGTCTTTACTCCTGGATATCCAATGACCTGTATGGCTGCTATTCATAGAAACATTCCAACATGTGTGGTTTAACTGCTCTCTTCTTTCAGTGGGGGCAGAATATATAATGTGTTGGTTAAGAATAAATCTGGACACCTAAAGAGATATTAAGGATACATGTGGACGTTTGGAGAGGATTTGCATTTTAAAAAAGGAGAAAAAAAAAAGAAAAACTCCAAAAATGCATTGTAATATGCTGTCATTTCGGTGTGTCTGAGCCACAATCTTGGTCAGTTTTTATGCTAATCTATTTTTTTTCTTGTCTTTTTTTTTATTTTATTTTTTTTTTTAATATCCACCTCTCCCTCCCTGGTCTGCGGTCTCTTTAAATTCAAATCCAGTGGAGGAGAGCTGCGCGTCCTCACCAAGTTGTCTGGCCGCTATGATTGCCCGCACTCAGCCCTGATAAACAGCTGCTTACCATTTCGGCCACTTTCACACACAAGAAAAGTTCGGTCCAAAACTCCTCGAATCTGGATTGTGTGTGTGTCTGTGTATTTTCGCGCACACTGCTCCGAGTGGATGTTCAGATATAGAAAACTCTGCACCGCTGGAGTCTGGATTCGAGGTTTGCGTAATGCTCAGGCGTCCTCTGTGCAACATCTGGATTAACTATTTGGAGTCGGAGCTAGCGGCCCTGCACAAAACTCTGACTGTGTAGCGTCTCTTTATGGAAAGACTTGCCTTTTACCCTGGAATTTAACTTTTTCATTTTTTTTATTTTTTTGCGCAATAGATTATGTATTCCCAAAAATGGGTGCGAACAATGGAAAACAGTATGGAAGCGAGGGTAAGTGCCGCAATAATAACTTTATAACTCATTTTATTTGAATTCCACTTTGAAATACGTCTTTATTTCATCAACCTCTTCAACTCTGGTGCTAAAAAGTCGCTATTATGTTCCCGTTATCTGCGACTTTTCCTCCCCTTTAGTGTCCCAGTAAACTAAATAGATTTTCTTGTGTGTGTAGCTTCCTACACATCAGTTAGCTAGCTTAAAACTAGCTCCATTCCCTCCTCATACATTCAATTGTCTAAAATTAACTGTTTTCTCTTTTTGTGTGGAGTTTAACTCATTCCAAACGCCATTTAACGGTCTATAAATCGTCCAGGATGTGTGTTTTTGAAGCTAACAGCTACTTTTGACTCATATTTGCACACTTTTTTATACTTTTAAAGATATGCTACATTTATATTCTTCATACAAGATGGAGGGTGACATCTGCTGGTGGTATTTACACACTTTAAACTCTTTAAAAGTTGAAAGAAAACGTTATTAAATGCTCGCATTAACACTTTTTCACCTCCTCTGAAGCTTACTGTGAGCTTAGCTTCAGTTAAAAGTAGTTTGCATGCTTTTTTAAATGTAAAAACTGAAGTGGAGGCTACATGTCAAGCACAGGTATTAGCTTGAAATGCAGCATAAATCAGTCAGTTTAAATAAAATGTCATAATCAGTCAACAGCAGCTGACTTGGCAGGGCAACAAGTTCATCAGACAACGCCTGGTAGCTTAATTTATGGCTGGTTTTGTGAGAAAGAGTGTCTTCGTGCAGGTTCTTCAGAGGTGGGTCAAAGGATGTGAGTGTTTGTGGGCACTCAGTCATTCTTATCTTGATAAGAGCCAATTCCAGAGATTTTTCCTCCACAGCCTGATGTGATTTGAATTGGAAACCACTTTTGTGGAACACTCTATGATCTGCATGCATGAAAATATGCATTAGACACCATGAAAAGACATAAATGTGCAAAATGCAGCAGTCACATGCGTTGCAGCTTCTATTGAAACAACTCTCTTAGTGCATACACCATGAAATCAACCCATTTCTGATGATTTCCTGCAGTTTTTAATTTCAGCAAGTATCTGTGCTTTTAAGTAGCCTCCTGCTGCTGATTGTTAAAATGCTGCCTTTTGGGTGGAGCTTCGGCTTCAGGGTTCTTAGAGGACAAGTAAACAAAATGCCAGATTCTTCTTGCACAGCATCAGCTTTTTTGCAACGCAACGTGCACCATGTTTAGCTTCAGCATCAATAATTAGGCACAGTGTTGGCATGTAGATGCACAAATGAGAGGCCGGCAGATAAGTTGTTTCACCCAACAGGAATGCAGCTCAAAGCCACCGCAACGCAACGTTAAATCTACCTTTTTATGACGTTTCGGTAACAAAAATCTGAATCTGATGACCCTCATACCATGATACTGATAAAATCTCCAACATGTGGCATTAATGATCCCGGAAGCAGGACAGTTAAAGCCATAAGCAGCGGTTTGACTACATTTTATGCCAAAATATTAACATTCGTGTTACCACCTGTCTCATCCATTGCATGCATTTTTCATCTGAGGTCTAATCCTCAGCATTACTTATGCAGACAACGCCGCGGTCCGACTCTCCCAAACACATTATTTCGGCCTCCAGAGCAGAGATGTTTGTATAAATAACATTCCAATGAGCTCTCTTCCTAAGTCAATAACTGCAGAGAAAAGGTTGGAACTCATGATGCTAAAAATAACATGTGGACCAGCTCCACCTAGGAATTCAGCCTGTTAAGGTGAACATAATCTAACACAGGCTGCAGCAGCAATACTGAAAAACAACATTAAAGAATATCTTAGCATGTTAATGTCTGACCAACACAAGCACAACAGTCATAAGATTGAGCTTATTGATGATGATAGGGTTCATTTCCCTTCATTAAGCTAATCTTATTTATGCTCAGGATGCATTTGATGAGTTTCCACCATTATTCGAGCTCAAACTTCTGGTTTAGCTGCAGAGCTGCTTAAATTATAGCATTGAAAGTAGCATTATGTGCTTTCACGTGAATAATTTCACATACAAGCTGCATCTTTAAGTTTAAGTCCAGGTTAGCTTTGCTCTCCTGTTAAATAGTGGACAGTTTAAAAAGAACTCATCCCACTTCTAGCTGGTGGCTAGTAGCACAGAAAAGGATCCTGCAGCTTCAGCAGTCTGTTAAACTCACTTCTGTCTTGCTCTAGACCCCAAGATTTTTTTCTTTCATTTTTAAACCAATGCAGCCTCAAGGACATCGGTTCAGGCAATTTATGAGACGTTGCTGAGCTCCCTGTGGAGCCACCAGAAGGCTTTATATGGCCTTGATGTGTAAAATCAATATAGAGTTCACCTTTAAGATTTCAGTCCTGGTCGATTTGGTGACTGTAATGGCCACTATTGGCTACTTTAAGCAACTTAGATACACACCAAAAGAGCAACTGGTGCATGCATTTCCAGTGCAGCCAAACAGACACACATTGGTTTGTTTTTGATTGTTGTTTTGGGCCTTTTTTGATAGTGACAATTGAGAAATATGGGATGAGAGAGTAAGGGAGCACCATGCAGCAAATGATCAGAATTCTTGCTGATCAAGGCATTAGCACCTATATGGTCTGAACCCTACCACTTGCATTGTTTTAATAAAGAAATCGGTCAGCAACTGGTCATGCCATGAGTAACCATAATCTGATCTCGTGCTACACATCGATCAGTTATTTAATATGAATCCGTTATACAGTAAAAAAGTTGACCACACAGCAGTAGTGATAACATCTACCACTAACAATAAAAAATACAGAATGGTGATGTATATGCAGATTAAACTTGTACACATCAAGGTGCGTTTACAGGTATTGAAGTGTACTCCCATGGATTCCATGTATTAAGGCATTTGCATCTCCAGAAAAAGCTGCACCAAATAAATCTGCTGAATTGCCTCGAGTGATGTCAGTTGGGTCAGAAGACTAAAATTAGGGGAGTGGTGTTTGAAGTAAGGGAGCTTATAGACCTCTATAACTCATTTGCTTGCAGCTTGTGGCTCGAGGATGCATAAAGCAGGGATTATACTCCTTTACGGGTGTGTGCGGGAACACCTGAGGACACCATGGACGCATTGTTGTTCTAGATTTGCTACTTTCTAGTCTGCATGGAGGATGTGGTGCATACTACTGCTGAATATGCACATCATAGCCCTTGTAAATGTGATCAGTAGCAGATCCTTGCAGAAAGAATAGCCGCTACTTGCACGTAACGCCTCACTCCAATTGTCAGTGGTGGATTTGTCTGTAATGTAGGCACTGGATTTTGTCACAGATGACTAATGCATGGAATAAATAAGGCAATATGTCGTTTTTTTTCTGCACTGACTCTCTTTTTGTTGAGCCCAACAGTGTTATCCGATACTGATGCTGTTTTAACAGATATTACGATTAATGTTGATACTGTTATATGTGCAAATTACTCAATGTATAGCATGATATTGAAGTTTTCATGTCTTGATTGAAAATTTTCACTGGTGTCTTTAATACAAGTGCAGAATTCTGCGGTCAGTCAGACCACATCTGTTTTCAAGTGTGACTCCACGATTAATTACACACTGGTCGCAAATATGCAGCAGCCATCCACCAGCACATTATATAAGCATAAGACAGGAAGCAGGAGCTTTTCTGAAACTTGTTTTTCCACCAAAGACAGAAAACAATTGAACCCACACACATGCACATGGGTCTGCAGCCCTGCAGAGTTCCTCATGCTGAGGAAAGGAATCCTGCAACCAGATAATATTAAAACACATTTGCCAGCCTTATGCTTTGTGCTCTGCTTAGATATCAGAAAAATGCTCTCATGTTGACATCTGCAAGCTCTTCGTGAATATCTGAGTCATTTCTGAGGCCTGAAGGATCCTTAGCAGATGTGCCGGCTCAGTGATGTCACCGCAAAATGTCATTCATACTCGTACCATATGAGCCGCATTGGTTTTCTATTATTTTAGATGTATCTGTTCAGGTTGCGTTTCTTTTCTCAAGCTTTTGTATTTTCTGCCTATTTTGGGAACTGTCTAGTCCGATTAGGTGGCTGCCCTTGATGTGCATGTGGGTGTGACTGTTTGGGAATACCTCTCTGGCCTGTCGTGCTGGGTGAAAGGCGCATACTCACTCTCAGGAAAGCCACAAAGCTGCATTTATGATCTGACAGAGGAATGAAATGCCATAAACAACTTCTCCACAGGAAGCCTGCAGTCACCATGGCAGTCAAGCCTGTTGTACTCTGGCAGCAGAGGCACGCATTTAAAAAGAGACGTCTTTGAATTTCAGCCCTCCTGTTTGACTTTCTACAAATTAAAATCCCAAATCCAATAATGCAAGCGGCTTATAAATTAAGAGTTTTGACCGTACAAACTCTTTGACCCAATAAGCACGCCACTGATGTTATTAAACACTTGTATGTTACTCAGGGGTGCTTCCTTACTCTTCTTCAGTGGAAGTGAAGGCTGAAAGGGTACTTCAGGAGACTTTATTCCACTTCCAAATATCAAAAACGGACACTAACTCAAACAAAGCAGCAGAGACTTTGTGCATGTGCCAAGGCTAACCATTCATCCAAACCTGAGGAACATAAAAGTCATGAAAGCAGTGAGTGATGGGCTTCATATTTCCTTGCACGTCTTACCTCCTTACCATATTAAATACATCATCACAGTGTGATCCCACCTCATCTCTGACAGGCCCTCTTCAGGGATTAAGCCTAAAAACGTTAGCTTTTTAAAGGCTGCGGGGTAAAAAAAACAAAACAAAAATGACATCAAATTAATAAATTAAAAGGAATTCTGTCATCTCAGCATTGCTATATTATGTCCAACCACTTTTGTTTTTCTTCCCTGCAGGTAAAGGGAGCTCAAGCATCTCCTCTGACATAAGTTCGAGCACAGATCACACACCAACTAAAGCTCCGAAGAATGTGGCTACCACCGAAGGTAAGGCATCTGGTGCTCATTAACCAAACTCCCCTCCCTTCTTCTTCTTCTTCTACTTCTTCATTCCCTCTTCTTCTCCTCATTTCTCCTCATCCACTCTCTGTGCTGCCTATTTTTGGTTGAGAAACCTGTGTGTTCTTGGGATAACCTTAAATTGAAAACAAACTCACGGCTCCCATCAGAACCCAGAAAACCAAAGGCATTTCTTGAGCTTTGTTTTAGAAGACAGGGGGAGAAAAAAAACACACTTCTGGCTTCTCATTGTGGAAGAATGCTTATCTAAACTGTGGTCGTATCAGGCTCAAAGCGTTGCCAGAGAGGGAGGGAGGTGCATTCGCTCGGGAGAGGAGGGCGAGAGGGATTTTGTTGGAGGCGAGGAAGGTGTGGGGAGTGAAAATGGGGCAGGAGAGCTTCACCTTCTGCTCAGATGCCGTTGTTACTGCTTCTCCATGCAGCTCTCTGGCTCCCTCTCGCCTCCTCGGCCTTCTGGCTACCCAGGCAGCCTTCCAGCCCTGGCAGAGACACTGCAGGGAACTCTTTGTCAGGAGTGTATGTGTTACAAATGTAAACTGTATGCTCACTGTAATGGTTCAGAAATACTTTGCAGCTGTCAGATGGCTTTTGAAGCCTCCTGTCAACAGCTGCCTCTAATGCGGATCAGTCTGATACAGTTTGAACAATTTGTCAGTCAAAGCAGCAGTTTTTTGTTACAGAGGAACAGTACATAATACAAAAAAATGTATTTTCATGTCATATAGCGTTATGGTTCAAAAGTACTGTAATATAAATGCTGTGATCTCAGTGTCTTGAAAAAGCCTTTGAGCTTTTCTGCACTCTAGAAATATGTGGATTTACATTTTGAAGAATTTCTGACCACATGGTCTCAACCAGACCGATCAATTTCATTTTCATATGTCAATTTTTATATACCTTCGACAGAGTTATATATCTGCAGAAATTCTATATTTAAACCTGAACCAGTTGGATTTATTTGGTGGCCAAGCTGAACACATGACATCACTATAGTATCACCTTATAAATCTAATACGGCCAATGTGTTTGTGATCAGTTGTGTAATTAGACCCTTCATTTGGAGTTTTGACTCACCTTTTAGCTCTTTATTTGGTCTCAACCAACTCCTGAGGGGAAATATTAGGCTTTTTACCCGCTAAAGGCTCCGCTGCCATCTGGAAATAAGGTCGAAGAGAGCTGCGAGTGTGAACCAGCAGTTAATTTTTTGTGGGTTAAACCATAACAAGGAGCTTGAAGATGGTAAATCGCTCCACAGAGCTGAGCGAAAACTGCAAAGTTGGGTGATGATTCTCTCTTTTCGCACATCACTTAGCCATTTGATCCATCGTTAATGTAAAAATATTTATTAGTGCAGCTTTGGGATGTCAGTATAGTGGACTAATTGTCAGTATCCTTTCCTATTGTCTCCTATCAGTAAAATCGCGATGATATAGAGCCAGCTATGGTTCATTTACAGCACATCTCACCCTGATTTACAGGTTAGCGGAATGTGTTAGACTTCTACTGGGCATTAAGGGTATGAGTCAGGCAGTAAAAATGAAATCCTAAACCCTTGTGAAGTAATCACTGACTCACTATTTATGATTTGTTATCAAAAACCTTATCAAAAGTCCCCACAGATACATTGCGGTGGTCTCCGTCTCAGTTTCTCTGGGTTGACCAGTCATCCGATGGCTCCTTTGCACACTCACACTCGTATATAAACACCCCGTTCCTCTCATGCATTGTCATCACCAATCTTAAATTTGCTCTGGCACGGTAAATGCAGTATTCTTGTGGTTCGGCGCTGTCCACAAGAAAACAAATAGCAGCTACAGCCTGTGTTTATAACCGTCACTCAGCTGAAGGTTTCAAGGTGTTTCTCGGACAGAAGAGAGAAGGCGTGGACGGACGGAAAGCATCGGGCCAACTCCTCACGAGACAGCACGCCTTCACATAAGATATGCGCCAATTAGTTCGTTTCAGTGAGGTTAATACGCTGATTAACCTAAATACAGAGTCAGATGTATGTGTGCTTTGAGTCGAGGCGGATTAGTCATTCGCTGGAACTGCTGACTCACTTGGATCCGTTCGCTGAGGAGCCTCTGGAAGTAAATCCGGGCTATTTTGGGGAAATTGATAATTATCCTGAATGTGTCTTCTTGGAGCGCAACCTGTGCAGATAGAAATATATAGACAGAGTATAGGCCATAGTCAGTGGCTTCCAGACCATAATTCCCCCCCTGTGTTATGACTGAAATTGTTATTTTTTTCTCCACGCTAAGTGGGAGTAATTACATGGTCTGGAACCGCCACGGCCACAGTCAAATCCCCCCTCCTTAGAAAGACACACACATGCATGCACACACACAAAGACGCACACATGCAGACCTGCCTTCACACACAGTGGCAGATCACACAGGCCTTGCCCACCTAGTCCTGTGGTCCACTAAACTAATCAGGAAGCAGTCTGGGCTGTTTCCCCACCACACACTGGGAGTATTCACATTGAGGCCTGCAGTGTCCCTGTGCTGCTGGAGGGTCACTGCTGTTTGTTAGCTCTGATCTCAGCCACTGTATCAAACATCAGAATGTAACAAGATTTACTTTGGTAATACGAACACAAAAGAAAAACGTCAGTTGTACCGCAACATTCAAACTTTCTTTAATTGTTGCGCAGCTAGCAGTTAAATCATGTTTGTTCAGAGGAAACCGACCAATTGAAATGTTTTAAATGTGAAAATCCAACCCAGGGTAAGCAACTTACTGCACTGAAGCAAACAGAAGTAAACTCATTTTCTGTTACAAAGAGGTCACACAATGAACAAAGACACTATTTTTTATGATGGACTGCAGTGTCCACATTGTAAATATATTGTAAAAGTATGCAATTTTATTCTAAATAAATGCATTTAAATAGACAGGGGCATGTTGATGTGGTTGAAACTAGCGTTGTTGAATTAAAAACAAAAAGAAGTGCAAGGAATTGTGCACACTGTAGCAAATAAACTGTTAACAAGCTCGAAAATGTTTAAATAGTAAATTATTTTTAGTATAAATAGAATCAGACAACTGAATTTTGTGTAAAGGAAAGCACGATGTGATCACCATGATTCCACTTGAAGCTGCTGTTTAACTGAACAGAGTCTGCATGTTACAACATAGTAGTTGATGCTGAAGTACAGTAAGAGTATTGACCAGTCAACAAGTCAGCAATCTGCCTTGATAATGTTACTTAAGCAGCAAAATCTACTTAACAAACTCTAATCTAATCTCAGTTAGTCACAGTAACGTAGGGGACATACAGGACCAAGTAAGGTTACGCTGACAAAATTCACAGGAAGTACATTAAGATATGCACACTTTACACCTTCTACTGCACTAAAGATGGGTTTGTTCTTAAGCTACAATCAATCCACAACCCAGGTAGGCTACAAATAAGATAAATCTATCAAACTAAAGCTAGCATGCATAAACATTAGCTAGAGCAACTTATGTGCTGCTTACGTTGTCAACCGATTAGAGTTCTTTAATGGCTGATGCCAATATTTAGCAATCAGGAAGGCTAATGGTTCATAGGTAATGATAATACCATGTTTTTTTTTTCCTTTTTACATCCCATAAAATACAGCAGTTGAGTAACAGTTACAAATGAGACACAGAATTGCTTGCCCTTAATAAAGCTTTTCTTATTCTGATCTGTGCTGTCTGCTTTGCACTTGTTTTCTATTTTGAAAAACAACTAAATCAACTGAGTAAATGTGCACATGCAATCAAAAACTAAAGTTATGAATGAAAAATAAAGTATAAATGTGGTTCTACAACATGGACAATGACCGATTAACTGCGTTAGTTCACTAGCTCCAGTATTCTGCCAACGCTAATTATCTCAAAATAGCATTTAATTGCCCCAATTAATTGGTCTGTCTATAAGGATCTCTCAGATAAACAACCACTAACTAATTCATAAATAGTAACGTTATTTGTCTGTTTTTACATTGAAGTTGCTTCAACTTAGTCTCACTAATGTTAGCACAATCTAAAGTTAGCCTTACCATAAACGGAAAACAGTTTTGTTATTATTTCACAGCGGCTGCATTTAATGCTATACAAGTTTGGATTCATTTTTATAGTTGTAAGAGTACGAATGTTTATTATGGTACAGTTTGTCTCAAAAGCCGCTATGTGAAGGATCCAAACCAGAGACTCTGAATGGCTGGAGACTGCACCAACATTCACCGGGACTGAATCTGTTTCCTGTAAACAAAAACCAGTATCATCACAAGAATTGCAAAGATCTCATAATCACCTCAAAACTCAATAAAACCCATAATAGTGAATTATGGTCCAGCCTTAATATCAGATGGAAAGTCGGCCGTTGCCTGTCTTCTTTCACTGATCCATCATGTGTGCCCACAAAATCAACATGAGGAAGTTAGAGTCATTCTCCTCCTGAGAACAGACTGAGGCTGGCAGTCGTCTGGCAAGATTTTGCGACTTGTCTCTGTTTTCAGTTATTATTTAGACAAGTTTGCGGTGGCCTGACCCAGCTGAGTCGCTTATTAGCTGCAGACTGAAAGGCACAGTCCAGGACAGTAAATCCTTCCTGTGGGATGAAATTGAGTATCTCCCAGCAGGGGTTACGCTGTGACCCTGTCTGGGCCTCAAGGGTTTGCTTTGGCACAGCAGAGCTCTGGGTGCTTTAGGAATGCAGCTCAGACGTAGTAGAAACTAAACCGACAACACCCTGAGATGTTCGGCTTGTGTGTTGCGACTCTGTTTTGATCCTGTCGTATCAGCTGGAGCCAAAGCCTTAACCGCTGAGGTAACACAGATTCACAAGAGAGCCGATCGCGTCGGAGCAGCCATGCTTTGAGGTCAGTTCCTTCACCCGTTTATAGTGGCACCAGGAAGGTGGCTCAGACACAGGAGAACGGTGGGAACAATGAACATGCCGACTTCCTGCCTGTCTGCCAAGGACCAAAGCAACGGTGATAACAGTGATGAGGAAAAGCCTAATCTGCCCTTCCAAACCGCTTCCAGCACCGTAGTACAAGGCTGCACTGTAAACATGGCAAGATTTATATGCAGCTCTCTATATGCTTATCAAAAGCAGTGTGTAATTTAGATTATAGTTCTGCGCAAGTATCTGCTTCCTGCATGAGGTCAGTATAGCCTTCCTATAGGAGTCAATGCCAAAATAACACTAGGAAAGATTGGTTGGGGCTCTGTGTGGTTCTATACATCCCTCAGGCAAGTCATGATAGGAATTTAAGTTGCTACTCCATCAAAATGTACACATTTTCTGGAAATCAGTGAATGTTTCCATTGGATACCACTGAGAAAACATAACAGCTCGCCTTCATTGGTATTTTTTGTGTCAAAATAATGTTTTTAATGATTTGATTTGATATACTTTTCGGGGCTTTCAGACTTATTAATGCAACCGTGGCACCAGTGCACTCTGAAGCCCATTATTTCCAATGGCTTTTACTACATGACTGTTTATTGCTGCATTAAGTAAAGTGCATGTGCAGTGCATTGCTCTGCAAGCTTACGTGGGCATAGCTGCGCTCTGTGAAGAATACTGTATGGCCAACAGAAATAAAGCATCAAGCCAGAAACTTGTGCATATCAAGTTTGCCTTTATATCGAGACCTGAAGAAGAAAGCTCTATCTCCCTCTCATTTTGCACTGTTTTCAAACATTTTCACGCTCATTTACAGCATTTTGAATTGCTTTTGTGTATGAAATGTGCTATACAAAAACAGTTGTGTTGTTTTTCCTACCTTGGGAACCGGTTTCTATCTAAATAGGTGTGTTAAGAGTGTTTTACCAGTCAGTTGGCTTGTTGGAGGTAGGCAATGTGTCGAAACAGAGCTTAGGTTTGTTGTATTTTCCCCCTCAATAGCTCTACAGATCTATTATAGTTTCTTAATTGAGGTAAAGGGGGTAAAATTTGACATTATACTGAATATTTTATTAAAGTAATTGCATAGTTGCACATAAACGCCATCTATTTGCTCTGTGCACTGAACCCAGCAGTGAGCACAGTGCATGTTTATCTGTTTGAATGTCATATTTATGCATCAATTTTTCATTTTTGGTGGAAATGTCTTTATTTGTGTAAAAGAAAACACAAAATTGAGGAACCAAGTGACATTTCAAAAATAAAATGGAATATAAAACAGTAAGGCTGTCATGCAATCTGTATTACTTTCGAATATATCAGCTTTTTTTCATCTAGTATTATCCCTGCTGACAGCTTTGCTTCTTTTTTGTTTTTACTGGTGGGGACAAATACATCTAATCTAATCTAAGTCCCTCCCAAAATCTACACCTGTGTTCACCCAACAGTGCAGCATGGTGAGAAGAGAGCCAATCACCTAGAGTATGTTTTAAAAACTAAAAACCGCCATTGAATCTATGGTAGAAGAAAGTTTTAATGGAAACCTCATCCCCCTTCACTTTTCCATCACTGGTGTGTCGTCCAATATTACTGATAGTCACAAGCCCCAATAAAATAATACACACTCCAGATATTCCCACATCGCTGTCTTGCAGGCAGTGCGAGGGTCAGATGTGCAGTCTAAACAGCCCCGCTCAGAAAACTCCTGTCTCCAACATGTTAATATTCTTTGCCTTCCCAGGGGCAACAAATCCCTCACACTTCATCTGTAAACTGCTCACACGCCGATGGCCCATTTACTTGTGTTTACTCAGCCAGATATATAGTGTTTCACTGTTGATTTTTGCTGTGCCAGAGACGTCTGTGTGTGTCATTGCCGTTGGGACATTTTTTAACTGCGGAGGGAAGATTTAAGTTGTTATCCTCCACTTGAGTTGCGATTGTAACTTTTTATCTCTCGAAACTTAATACTGCGTTCATTCTCTCAGCTCTTTGGCTGTGTTCTCAAACAGAGAGAGAAGTTTGTTTTAATGATAAAATGTCTGTTTTGCATAGAGATTTTATGGCAATAGCATTCAATTCACGCAGAGAAATTCACAAGAAGTTTCTGCCACGTTTCACAGGTTTTTATTTGACGCAAAGCAGCAGCGGCAATCCACAGCGATTGTAACAAGAAATATCACTGATTTCCTTCCAACCCTTCATTGGAGATGTGAAGACAGAACACAGGGAGGATAAGAATGCCAATGCTGTTTTCCCCAGATTTTCTCCATCAGCTGTCCTCGCTCCTCCCCCTTCCTTTCCACCGCTCCTAGAGGCAGGAAATCTGAGCGAAGAAGCACAGAACGAGGCGGCGAAAGAAAAAAGAAAAACAAGTGAAAGCAGTTTACTGAAGAAGTAGGATGAGGAGGAGGGGAAGGAAAAGGCAGTTCAGTGAGCACAACTCTCCATCTCATAACTCTTCTCTGATTACTGCTCGGTCTTCTCATTCTCCGTGCAGAGGGAGGAACTGTTGGCCTTGGTGTTTCGAATGCATTTGCCATTTTCTTCAACGGGGTCACGTTTTGTTTTTTTTCAGCTCTACTACAAGAGCCTGCTTGACAGGAGTTGGGAAAAATGCCACCTGGCTGAAAGGCACGCTTGCTTCCTGTCGGATTTTGGCTCGCAAGTGATGTTTTTACTGTGATCCACCTGGGTCTTTGGGCTTTTATGTGGCAATATGACCTCAGTTGTGGACCAGCTGAACTGACACATTCGACTTCCCCTCCCCTCTTTTCATGCTGTGGTTTGTTTCATTACGTAAGCAGGGAAGTGTCAGTTGTGGCTGAAGCTGCAATGGTACAAAAATGAGAGGAACATTTCTATCCAGACAGTGTTCTCCGAGGACTCTTGGTTGGATAAATTATGTTTTATATAACCACAATTTAAAGGAAACCGCAGAAAAACACATAAATACCTTTTTTTCATTTGAGGAAATTATGTTTGCAAATAACAGATGGTTCTGTCATACAGGGCAGAAATATAGCTGAAAACATAATTAGTTTTGGTTGTCAAAACTTCAGCATTTGTGACGACTCAACTGCAACCTTAGTCCTAATGTAGGGCCATTAATAAAACTTGTTAATGGGTAAAATGCTGAAAATACAAATTTGCATTTTTTGAGGCCTGGTTACACTTCGAAAGGCATTGCAAAATGTATCTATGAACATTAAACATTTCAAAATGCCTACCAGAAACACACTAGCACTTAGATTTTCATGTTTAGCCCAGTTTATCCATTCCAAAAAAAGTTATTTAAGATGGAAAAAAGTTACTTAGTTGAACTTATTTGTTAATGGGACAATCAGCTGGCACAGGCTGTTAAAAAAACAATCTATATAATATTTACTCCTGTTAGCTACTGCTTTTTTTGTGGAGCAGTTTACTATCTAAACTCACAAAGAAGGTTAAATAAACTTGGATGGTGACGTGGTGCTAATAAGCTTCAATAGCCTCCTATGTTTTGGAATCTCCAGGTCTCTGTTCCTGCAGAGGTCAACCCTGTCAAGATGTGTTATGGATTGATGCCAAAATCAGGTCGCAGTTCACCCTCCTCATCAGGTAGATCAGCTGCACCTGTGGGCTGTTGGTGATCAGCCTGCCTGGGAGACTATAGACATAACAAGCATCTTCCTCTCTATAAAACTTTATCATCATGCAATTGCTGTTTTAAATCACTCAAAATGTGATTTTTTTTTCAAATGGCTTCTAAAGTAAAAGTTTTTGAAAACTTACTTTACGTGTACCTGTGTAGACAAACACAAATAGTGATGTCACAGCTCAGTTTGTGCATGACCATTGTTGCTTTATGTAATAAGGATGCACCTGAAACACCAACAGCACCAGCGACTGGTATTATATATCAGTTTCTTTACATTTAGTTAACAATAGCAGTTAAAACCTGGCATTGCTGCATCATTTCACCAGTATGTCAAGCCTCTGCTGGTCCTGATTAGTGCTTTATCTACAGCATTTGCTTGATAAAGACTACAGAAGCTATGCAATCCCTGGTATGTGATGTATTATTGATGTAGGCTGGCCCAGCATGCCTGTTAGAACAGAGACATTTTGTAAAATGATGTCCCTGTGGAGAGAATTTCACTTTTAAATGGATGGGGAAGATGTCTGTATTATTGTGTTCAGCACCCTAAGCTAATCATGTGCTAGCCACAGCTTCATATTTAGCATACAGACATGAGAGTAGTATCAATTTTTTCTCAGTCAGTTCTCTGAAAAGAATGAAAAGTCATGGTAATATTTATTTAACAGTGCTTTTGCTGCCCTTTTAAAGTTGTTAAGAACATTGCTAGCTCACTAAAATACCCTTTTTCCTCGAGGTGGCTGCACAGGGCTATGGTCATGTACTATAGCATTCATTCTATACATACATAAACATTAATATATATCCTGTGCGGAGCTGCAGTCATATTTAAAGAACTTTTTATGAACCGTTTTTTCTCACTAAACTTATTTCTACCAGATGAGTCAAAATACCCTCTTTCTGCAGTTAAAGTGTACTTTTTTTTTTTTTTTTTTTTGTCAGGCGCTTATAACCACAGAAGTCCCAGCACTTCCCTTGTTCTGTTGCTTTAACCACATGAGATCATTACATTTGCTCCTCATCACGGCCGAATGAAAAGTTTGGGCCTGCGTTCACTTTTCCATTCCTGTCTGATGTGCAGTTGTGTAGCCACGTTACCCTCCTCAGTCATTTAACATGACTGTCACTCCACACTCTAGCCCTCCACGCACAACATTGCCAAAAAGGATAAACTGTACAGAAAGGCCAGTCATGCACACGACTCTCCAAACTCGGTCACCCCATCTTTGACATCCTGATTTAACAACCTGTAAAAAAAAAAAAAAAAAAAAAAAAAACACAAAAAAAACATGACATCATCTTGAATTTCAATCATTTGCCAAAGGCCAGATCAGCTCTGCGTGACGCCAAATTACTTTTGGAGTCCAAACTGTCATCTATATTCTGGAAAATTTGTGCTGTTATGAATACACAAACACAAAAGCTCATTTTTGAAGGAGCGAGTTCGCCTTTAAAAAATTTTGGCTTTAGAATATCTGAGTGTCTGCTGTCCTCCTCAGCGGAGAATTTATAAAGTGACGAGAGCGGAGCATGAAGGGCTTTAATAGGAGGAAAACTCCCTCGAGGAAATTAGTCGCATTGTGAGGGGAAAACGTGTTATAGCTCCTGGCCTGTGCGAGCAGCCAAATCTGCTGCAGCGCGAGCTTCAAAAAACGAATCTTGAGACTGAGTGAGTGTGAGAATAGCTGCAGAAGTCGAGGAGTGATGGGGGATGTGTGGAGTGAAGGAGTCTATTTCCTGTCCAAGTGTGCACATTGTGAAGGAACCGGCAGGCCCTATTGTCTTACAGGTCGTGCAGTGACGTAGCACCTTCCTGTAGTGAAGGCTTTGCTGATAGCCCAGCCGCCCCACTGTACAGTAATATCAACTTCCATGTATTCAATAAAACCTGAGACCGACCCAGATGTTTTTTATCCCGGCAGTTCTCCCTCTCAGTCGGATGTTTCCCTTCAGAAACTGGAGCACGTAACCGTTTAGTGCTGATAAATCAATTGTGCTTTTGCTTTAGTTTCAGTCAAATCCCTGCTGCCTGGTTGTTGTTGTTGTTATTTTATTAGCTCATGCTTCTTTTCGACTTGATTTGGATGTGATTTCCTGATTTATGGGTAGAAAATGAGCATCTCTGATTCCCTCACACTCTTGGCAGCGAGGATTGCAGAGCAGGAACATGTCACGGGGCTAATGGCATTGAGGTAATGGATTGGTCTGTTCTGCCAGATGCAGCGGTAATAATCCTGCGAGCCCCAGACAGGGTCTTAGCAGAGCTTCATGGCACTGCAAGATCCTGAGTAGAATCCCTATAGCTTTAGTTTATGACCAGACTGCGTCAAAGTCTGGATTGACCCTGCCTGTGCACTTGTCTCTGTCTCTGGTAAAGTCTGCAGGCTCTTTTGCCAATTTATCTTCCCTCTTTCTTCCCTCCTGCCCCTATTTTCTCCTTCAAATGATTCCCTTAAGTCTGTTTTTGTGCTGCTTTTTTTTTCCTCGAACTTCATCAGGATTTTGTCATTAACACGACATCACTGCGACTATCCAGCTGCGCCGCTTCATCACTCAGGCATCTTGTCTTTGCCATGATCACTCCCATTGATTTACATTGAACTTCTGGTATCAAAGCACGATCCAGATGTGCTTCAGAAGTAAGGCTAAGTTGATGTTAATGGGATCCTGCTGCGGCACTGCTGTGGATCAGCACAGATTTGGGTATTAGTGGCAAAATGATTTCAGCCAAGTATGCCTTGCTGTGGCTATATGTGCATTCAGAATGCATGAGTTTCTCTTTCATTTCACCACTACTCAGTCGCTCTTTGTCCAGGGTAATGACCAGATGTTCCACTGTTCTCCTCTGATTTCCTAAACCAAACTGAATCCTCCACCATCTGCACTTGCAGAGCCTTCAAGAGAACTTTAACAGCTGCATTGTATTTGTTCTGTTAATGATAGGTTTGCAGTGATGCAGAGATATAAAACATGACACCGCTGGTTAACTCAAAGATTTTTGCAGCAACTGGAAATTACAGGAAAGTTTATTCTTTCATGCTAAGAGTTTGGAGTTGCAAGTAAATGCTTTGAACGTTCCTAACTGAAGATCTAGTTACTAGCTTTTACTAGAGGTTGTCTTTTGTATCAAATGAGCAGTGTTCTTGTTATCATGTAAGCTCAGCAGCTGTTATAATTTCATCCACAACACTTTTAGGACTTCTCATCCCTCTGTTGCCTTTACAAGTTTAGCATAAAGTTCATTCCTGACCCTGGGAATGAAAGACTGACAAAACAATTCCACCTCTTGGTCCACTCGTGTTGAAAGCTCCAGGCTAACTCCAAGTTAGTAATTGAACCTTGAGCTGTGACTGTTTTAGCAAACTACTAATTAAGTCCAGAATGAACTTTTATTAAGTTGACAACGAGGATATATGAGAGTTAGTGTCAGAATAAATTTAACTTCTAGGAAATGGATAGTTTGACCCTGACAGTAGTTGTACTAGAAGAAGATTTAGGAGGTACATGTGGTTTTAGGTTAAAAATGTAAAGACTCCAGAGCGAGAGTGCTTCTCAGGCATGATAATGTACTTTAAATTGTTGATGACTGGGATTAATTTAAATTTGCTTTGTGCTTCATGTACATTTATTTTATTTTATTTTTTTTAAGACGGATGGCTTTGAAAAGAAACTGTTAGAATTCAGTTCAGAGAGGACCCAAATGTGCAACGCAGGTGGAAACAACAAGCAGCAAGCTTTACTTGCTACAAGCTGGTTAACAGACAAAAATCAGGCAAGCAAACAAACACAGGGAGCAAGGACAAAACAAGGCAGGAGCTGAGGAACAGATTGCTGGAGAGCTTTGGCACAAAGCAACACAGACGATCTGGCAAATGAGTGTGTGAGAGGCTGGAGGAACATATACTGAGGGATTTACTTGGAGAGAGGAAAGAGGGAAGCTGACTGGAGAAGTGGGAACAGGTGAGGTGGGCGTGGCAGGCAGCAGACTGTGCATTGAGGGACCTCTGGTGGGTGGAAAGTGTGATACAGGGAATAAATCCATGACAAAAACCCAAACTAAAATGCATTATAAGAAAGAAATGACCCATTATATAGGAGGCGAAACAGCAAAATGGACTCTCTAGATGCTACAGGAGCAATTTCTCTTAATTCCAAAATGTAGCAACATGTGAAAAATGTCCAGAAGAAAAAGACAGAAGCATTTAGACATGACATCATGAGATTTTTAGTAACTGAACAAACAGAATCCGCGCTCGACGGGAAAACCTAGCACTTGGACTTCCTTAAAGTCGTCCAGGTGCTAGCTTTCCAAAACCCAGCGACTGTAAAGCTGACTACGCTTAAGTTTCCCCGCCAGCTGTGTGAAAGTGTGTCTCCGAATGAAGGGGGTGGGTGTAGTCTAATTAGTAGCACCGTGTTTCTCCGGGCTTGGAGCGCTCTTCTGATCAGTGACACATGTAATTACGCAATTTAAAAGTTGCTCCTTAACCAGTGGCAGATGAGTTGCATGCACAACCCATCGCATTAGCTTGGAATTGGACAGTAAAGCAGTGCCTCATTCAGCTAATGACTCTAAAAATGTGTGCATGGACTGCTTGCACAGGACTTTGTGGAAAATCTGATCTTCCCCTGCATGACTTGTGTAGATTTTTTTTTTGATACTACAGTATTAACTGTAAAAATTGAATTGTGAAATTACACTGGCCTCTTTAGAGATGTCAAATGCACTGATTTCCATCTGTTTTGTGCTGCATAGTGTGGAAAGGAATAGCACACTAGATATTAACTCAGGGATATTGCAGTATTCATAATGTACTTGAATAAACATGAACTCCGCTGTTGTCATGATATATTTGGACAGATGTGTGAAATTCAAAATAGATGAAGTGTTTAACCTTTAAAAACCAATAAATCCTTTGTAATAAGCTAAAAAAAAAAGAGTTATTATTAGAAAGGTCTGTTTGCCAAGATAAGCTAGGTGACCTCAAAGAAGTAATCCTACACGTTAAATAAAAACCTGAACTAATCATAGACAGACCACCCACAAGAATGTGATGCCTTAAACCCAGACTGAGGTCAACTTTACCCAACATCCTCTTAAAAGCAGAATAAAATCCTGCTGAATTCTAATGTTGGTCTAATGTTTTGACAGTGGATCGCTTCATTTTGCTTGAATTTGCATGCTAGTGAGAATTTAAAGGCACACAGGAGGCGGTTTTCGAGTATCCGTGAATCGGAGGACATGCTCCCAAGAGGATGAGTCTGTGGATGTCATCAGAGGCGAGGCGGGAGGCTGAGCGAGCCGAAAGGTCTGGAATACAGATCTGCAGGACGGCCGTGAGGACGCTGTCGCTTCCCAGCTGTCAGTCTAGCACACAAATCCACATGACAGGCAGGATGCTGTCCATTCGTCATGCAGATGCAGACGGTCTGTTGGTCCAAAAGCATCTGTTAACCAACACGGTTCAGTCCATATGACTAGGACTAGATATGTAGGTTTTATTCACTGTTACATCTGGTGCACCAAATGAAACCATGAAAGTACAGAGCCCAAGAAACTCAACGCAGAGCACCAAAAGCCCACAACAGTTGCAGCTTTGTGTTTAGCTGCAGTTTTGGCACACGATGAGGCAACAACAGGGTAATCGTGGTCCTGTCTGCAAAGTAGTGACTTTTTTTTTGGTTGTTTTCCACATAAACACACTGAAACAATTACCAAATACAGTTACCTTTAGCTGCTCTCACGGGCTTCTCTTTCTTTATCCTGCTGCTCTTTAGACCTGTTGATAATTCAGCTCAATGATGTCAACAACTAAGTGTAGTCTTTATATTGGTACTAGAGACAACTAAGTCTTTTTTTGGAGCCTGACTGAGCTCAATACACTCATGGCTTGTGTATGACCAGCAATTTTGAATTTTGAATTCTGCTAACTGTACCTCCTTAGCTGCTTGGCCTTTATAGAATACTTGAAGATGAACCTTTTGGGGTGAGGAACTAAGAAGCAGGAACCACAAGCTACAATGTCAACTGCAAGTAAAATTCTACAATTTCATTTGGCAGACGCTTTTATCCAAAGTGATGTACATCTGAGAGTAGATACAACACAAGCAGAGTTGTGCTGCATGTTCAAACAGAAAGGGTCGTACAGGGCAAATGGACACAACCGAGCAACAGAGGCCACATGAGCCTTGAAGGTTAGTCGGTCATCAATCATGACGTCCAAGTTTCTGGCAGGCTTTGTGGGTTTGAGTTGGGTTGATTCAAGCTGGATGTTTTCTTGTTGTATAGAGGGACTGGCTGGGTTGACAAGGAGCTCAGTCTTGGAGCAGTTGAGTTGACAATGGCATTTTTTCATCCATGCCAAGATATCTGCAAGGCATGATGAGATCTGGGCAGAGACCATGTGGTCATCAGGGGGAGAAGACAGGAAGAGCTGGGTATCGTCAGCATAGCAATGGTATGAGAAACCATGGGAGTGGATTATTGCACCAAGTGAGGTTGTGTATATTGAGAAGAGGAAGGGACCAAGTGCTGACCCTTGAGGAACCCCATGGGTAGTCTGTGCAGTTCAGACACTTCTCCCCTCCAAGATACTCAGAAGTGTCTTCCTGAGAGGTAGGACATAAACCAGCGGAGGACTGATCCTGAGATGCCAAGCTCAGTGAGTGTGGAGAGGAGGATTTGGTGGTTAACCGTGTCAAAAGCAGCTGATAGATCTAATGGCAATAGAGCTGAAGGCTGTCCAGCAGCTCTAGCAGAACACAGTGATTCTGTTACTGATAGAAGTGCAGTCTCGGTGGAGTGCCCTTGTTTAACACCAGACTTATTCGGGTCATACAGGTCGTTTTTTACAGAGAAAAGCAGAACTTTGGTTGAAGACAGTTCACTCAAATATTTCAGACATGAAAAAATTCCTAAAAAGTAGTTCTGTTAGGACAATAATTTAGATCAATATTGAGAGCATTCATCAATTTTAGGGACAGAATATTCTTATTGCACTTTTACTTTTAAAAAGGGCTCTGCTTTCACTTCCATGTTGTACATTAGGTACATATTGTATAGGCAGCGACCGATATGGGATTTTTAGGGCCGATGCCAATTTTTGGTAATCCAGAAAGGAAAATAACTGATATTTAGAACCAGTATACATTAAATGTAATGTTTTAGCAGCATGCGATGGCAGAGAACCTACCATTCATAACTTCTTCACTAATAAGGTTACTATAACTGAATTTGTACTATAGAAATAGGAGTGGTTAAATTAGGATGCTACCTCTGTTTATGTGGATGTGGAATCCACTGAGATTGATCAGTTTGTCTCTCACAGTTACATCTGCTGTTCTTCTCCATTTTTCGGATCTTTCAATGTCCTATCACTTTTATTATCCACTAAGATCCAAATCTTAAAGCATTATTACTGTTTTCTAATCTGTTTCAGGGTAATCTGTGGCTGAATCCTAACTTATCTGATAGCTGTTAGCATAGACTTAACCACTGCGAGAGAAGCTAATTTCCTGGTATGTGTTTCCTGTTCAGTTTTTTCAGTCTCTGCTTGAGAGACACTTCTGAAACCACAGAGTGACTACAGACAGAGAGGTGGCTGCATCAAACCTGAAGTAGTGCATCTATCAATTGGCCAATAAAAATACAGATAATTATAAAAATGCCAAATATCAGCCACAAGGATCAGTCTATCCCCAATACTGTATAGCATCAGTGTTGCAGATATTTGAATTTACAGACAGAGACAAGGATTCACATTAGCGATGGTCTTCATGCTGCAGTTTGTGGTGAACAAGTCAGACTTGTTGCTTTTCAGCACAGGCACAAGTCTCACATACTGGTTGCATATGATTCCTTATTGCTTAACAGTACTTCCCCCTAAATCCGAAATGCCGCCTAACAATGAATGATGATCTGTTCTGAGGGACAACCTCTCTTCCCTCTGCTCCACACATTTGACTTTGATTTTGCCCATCTGCTCTCTGTTGTATATTCTCCTTCTTCTCCGGATGACATTTTAATAGTTAGAAGGGACGTGACATAGCTCACCAAAGTTGATTAATTGCCTTGTAGAACAATAGCATTAACATCAACATAAGACATTCGGTCTTTCTACTTGTTTGGAAATTGGATCCATTATTTTGTTTCTCATCCAGAGTCCCGATATTCATCCCAGAAACAACTGTGGCTTGCTTGAAATATGAACTAATTCTGTACACTTGTGGCTTCTGTTCGACCAGTCAAGCATTGCTCTGCACTTTGTTTCAATCAGAAGGTGCATTAGTGTGCACATTTATAGGGCTAGGAAGTATACAAACCAGGAATTGGCTACATTCCTACAATCAGAAAGAAGGTAAAGCTTGGTACCTCAAAAGTTGTTGCTACTTTCTGTACATGTTAAAAGAGTTGCTGTTGAAGAATTGAAAACAAAAAAATGAATAGATTATCATCAGGTAGCTCCAACATTCAGCCTTTGCAAAAAAATTGTTTAAACCTCAAATACCTCACAAAAATAACTTGACCTTTTTAAGTCTTACTACGGACACAAGCATCAACAAAGGCTTGCTTAAAACCCAAACAAATCTTAAATATCTGTGTTTAACATGTCTGGAAAATTCAGCACTGACAGGTTTCTGAAAAGGTATGTGTACATCTCTACAGGGGAAAAAAGCAGGAACGTTTTGGGGTTGGAACCTACCAGGAGCCAAGTAGATTTCTGAATGCGAAGAGCAAAAACAGTTCCTGAAAAGTTTGTTTGAAAACGTGCTGACAAGTTACTGTTGTGTCCACTGCATTTTAAATGGCCTTTTGACCAAAATTGATGCTGCATATTCCCTTTTAGTAAAGTTGACCCACATACTTTAATAAAAGCTTTTGTCCAAAACTGATAAACTGCATTTTGTAATAATCGCCTCAATGGTTGTGAATCTTTCACGAGTACGACTCACTGGAGAAATTCCTTCTAGCGTGCCCTTATCACATAACTGTTACTGTCTCAAACAACAACAAGATTAATCACCTCATTTTTTTGCCAATAAGTCTGGAAACTCTACATTGGACAGCTGTAATGTGACATCATACTCTTGAAATGCTTTTAGTGATGAGTATCAGTCCACCTAAACTCCTAACAATTGCACAAGACGGATTCAAGGGGTGATGTTCGGGACACCGATAGAATCAGGGAGAGCGTACCGGCGCGATGGGTCGACGCCTGGAATCAGTTCCGACGCCTCGCCCGACGAGGGATTCCGTCGTCTCACGCTATAGAGATGGGATCCAGCCAGCAGCTTCTCACAGCTGCATCTTCAGATGTGGCGGCAATCAGCGCACATCTGTCAGAAGGGCCTCAGTGTTTACTCAGGGCTAACCGTACATTGTCAGGCCCGGCGCTAAACTCCTCAGCTGCTCTGCTTTGAAGCCACGAAAGTTCATCTGATGAAGAGGCCCTGCGACTGCTGCTCGAGCGCCTGGCAGATAAACGTGACACATTTTTTCCCCCCAAACAGCCCAAAACGCGATAGCGAGATCCATGGAAACTCCTCTTGACTGATGATAAAAGCCGGCGTGGCGACATCGTGATGAACTCTGCACTTGTTGACTCTAACTCTAACCCTTTCCAGCAAAATGATGGATAAAAAACATTTCACTAACAGTAAAGGATAGGTTTGATGTTCGTCTTTCAGAATGATGCACATAAAAGTGACTATTTATAGAACTACCAGGCCGGTATCATGTCTTCTGTGGCCCTGGAGGAGCTTTGTTCAGTAGAGGCAAATAACCCTGATGGTGTCATTAGGGGTTATCAGACAGCCATGTGTTACAAACAGGGGTTATGGGTTTCATGAAATATTATTTTTGGAACAGGATGCTGCAAGGTTCAAGTTCAGTTTTTCAACCAGTCTGGCTTTCAATCTGTGTCTTGCAAGTCGACAAACTTAATGGACGTGCAGCACTGGAGTAACCTTTCAAAATGGAAATCCAGTTTGTTCTTGCATGGAAACAAGGCATACTGGTCTTTTTTTCCTTCTTTTACTTGTCAAAAGTAATTCTGTGAAGTGTTGGAAATGCCTACTTGAAGCAGAAACGAGTGAGTCATGTTTGCGGAAAGTACAACAAGAAGTCAAATTACAGCGTTGATTGCAAAATCATTCCTGGAATAAATTAACAATGTATGCGAGGGTGGATGTTGGTGCAGTTCAGTCATGGATGATGCTGAAATTTGAGTAGAATTCCCCAGTCGATCAGTAAACAATTATAGGACGACTCTGGGTTTTCGCACCATTTGTTGTTGTCAGAAAGTATTAGCAAAAGCATGATCACTGCTTAAAATCTGCTTTTAATTAGCCAAAACCTCCATTTATCACTGAGAACCAAAAGATTATTCTCAGCCATTTGCTTCAAAACTACTAAATGCACACTTGTCAGACTCCAGACAGCGTTTAAGAGACACTTTTAGATTTGTGAAACCTTTATTCCATTTGTGAAGACAATAAAATGGCAATTCCACATATTTTTCTTTATTTAAACCAAATTAGACCCAGTTCTATCCACTATATGATGCTGGTTAGCCCACCAAGTATTTTTTAAGTGGGATTTTTTTAATAGTCTAATGGTCAAAGACTGCTAACCTAGCTTAGGCTAGCAGTCTTTATGCTAATCTGTACTAACCTAAGCTAACCACAACCATCTGTTGATCCAGCAAACACAAACCAGAGTCAAGTTTGTCCAAAGACGATTCCAATAAAGTTTATTCAAGCAGAGCGCCGCTATTGACAGGAAGCAGATGATTTTCTTCATCGCTTCCATCATGTGTTCCTGTCAAACAGCTATTGATCAACCTTTTCTTGATTTATCGAGGAAGTACAGAAGAATTCCTCTTATATGACAAAAATAATCTTCATGTTAGAGATGCTGGAAACATTGCTGGACTTTTGTTCTGAAAATTAAAATCCATCACAACTAATGATCCAGTCCTGTTGCTAGTTTTAAAATTAGCTTCTTCACACAGAAATCAGCTGACTGTTCTCTAAATTCATTCATTAATCGTGTCTGACCTGTTGGAGGATGAAATAACGTCACTGAAGCAGTTTGTCTCCCAAAACCACAACATGTTTAGTTTACTGATGTGATGTTGGTAAACTACACAGTTAATGTGAAAAACAGTTAATTTGAAAATAATGTCAAAGAAAGATGAGTTATGGGCTTCTTAATGGCTATTCATTTTATCTGCTAAATATTATTTTGTGTTTATTAACTGGTCTCTGGTCATTTTGCAAAAGTGGAGCTAGTTGAGCATCTCTGCTACAGACTTATCAACTCACTCAAAGTCTGCTGTGCATGAGAAAAGTAATTCTGGAAATCATTTTTCCAAGTTAACACCGGCATACTTTTCCCTCAGCAAACTAAATACTTATCAGTCAAAACAACCAGCAAAGCAAATGTCAGGATTTTTTGTTGCTTCCTGCTCGTACACATTAGCTCAAATTTGCTTTTGAGACTTCAAAAATAGAGGATTCATCTTGTCTTGTTTTCTCCTCCTTTTCTTCAGGTTTAGACTCCAGTACGAGGACGCTGAGCACCCCCAGCCCAGGTCTGATCCTCCCCTCCAAGTCCTCCTCTCTGTCCTCGCCCGCCCTCTCCAGCAACGGCCATGAGACCAACTCTTCATCCTCGTCTTCTGCTCCCGCCGAGACGGTCGCCGTCATCCACCCTCAGCCCGGCACTCACACCCGCTCCAGGCAGAAAAGCCACCACCTGGCGCCCATCGACCTCCTCCCCGACCACACCCTGCTGCAGGTCTTCTCCCACCTCCCCACCAACCAGCTATGCCGCTGTGCTCGGGTGTGCCGCCGCTGGTACAACGTGGCGTGGGACCCGAGGCTGTGGGGCACCGTCCGGCTAACGGGGGAGCTGCTTCACGCCGACCGGGCCATCAGGGTGCTCACCCACCGGCTGTGCCAGGACACCCCGAACGTGTGCCTGACCCTGGAGACGGTGATGGTCAACGGCTGCAAGAGGCTCACCGACCGGGGGCTGCACGTGGTGGCCCAGTGCTGCCCCGAGCTGCGACGCCTGGAGGTCGCCGGCTGTTACAACATCTCCAATGAGGCTGTGTTCGAGGTGGTGTCCCGCTGCCCCAACCTGGAGCACCTGAACCTCTCAGGTAAAACAAACACCATATTGTATATTATAAGCTTTGAGCAGACTCGCTGATTTTTATTAAGGAGCTACCTTACATCACGCACATGTGTGGATTTATCTCAAAGAATTCCTCCTCTCGGTCTTTTTCAGTTATTTCTGGTAAGATCATTAGAGGAGCAGGAGAAGCTCTGCCAACCTTAAACTTCCATGTGGGAGAAGAAAGGCTTTCTTTAGCTGAAAGCAGAACTTACCTCAACATGAGTAAGAGGAGCGGTCTGCTGCTTTCATTAAGGAAGTGACACAAATAACAGTGACTTGGACTAGAGTCTGGTGGCAGACCAGTGTCTGCGCCGTTAGCACCAGGAAGCCAGCCCTTTGTTGTAAAAATAGCCTTTTAAAAAACCTGCGGGTTTTCATTTGAAAGAAATAAACTAATGAAATCAAGTTTATTTTGTGACTGTTAAGGGCAGCAAGCTTTGATTATTTGCCTAAAAAGTTACCGCAATTGTGTTTTCCTTGGAGTTGTGTGCACTCAAACATTTTCTTGCTACTCTAGTTGCAGCAGGCTTTACTGTGGCGCCCTCAAGTGGCCAAACATAAGCTTTTACAGCAGGGGTGTCAAACTCATTTTAGTTCAGGGGCTACATTCTAAATGACAAAAGAACAATGAGCAATCTAGTATTTTACTCTATGAAGAAAACAGCTTGTCTTGGTCTAGAAATTATTTTAAATTTATAGTTTTACAAGTTTACAATTCATCTGTCTTACTTGCTTGCATATATGCACATAGTTTCTGGTGGCTGTAGGGATTCCTGCTCTCTATGCTGGCCATTAAGACGTCTCTTATTAATGCAAACTGAATATAAATCATTAAAATATCTTCCAAAGTGTGGCTGAAGATAGTGTGATTAGACAAATGAAGTGGTTATGGTCTCATAATATCAAATTCCCTGTTTTTCTTGCTATTTCCGAATAAATGAGACACCTGCATGCACCCGTTAGCTTCAGCTGTCCTTTAAGAAATCATTTTTAAACCGAATAAGGAATGAGATTCGTGCTTCTTACCCTTATATTGCATCATGAAGGTGTTTCTTGAAAACCAGTAAGGATAAAAAAACTTATACAGGCGTGTGAGAACTGATTTAAGACCTTTTCTTTTGCCGCAAGAGTGAAAAAAACTCTAATTCCTGCTTTGTCTTCTTCCAGGCTGCTCCAAAGTGACATGCATCAGTCTCACCCAGGAGGCCTCCCTCCAGCTGTCCCCCCTGCACGGCCAGCAGATCTCCATCCATTACCTGGACATGACCGACTGCTTTTCCCTCGAGGATGAGGGTTTGCGAACTATCGCCTCCCACTGCCCCCGCCTCACGCATCTGTATTTGCGCCGCTGCACCAGACTAACGGACGAAGCGTTGCGCCACTTGGCCCTCCACTGCCCTTCGATACGGGAGCTTAGCCTCAGTGACTGCCGCCTGGTGGGGGATTTCGGCCTGCGCGAAGTCGCCCGTCTGGAGGGCTGCCTGCGCTACCTGAGCGTGGCCCACTGCACCCGCATCACTGACGTAGGAATGCGCTACGTGGCCCGCTACTGCCCGAGACTGCGCTACTTGAACGCGAGGGGTTGCGAGGGGCTCACGGATCACGGCCTGAGCCACTTGGCCAGGAGCTGCCCCAAACTCAAGTCCCTGGACGTGGGCAAATGCCCGCTGGTGTCGGACAGCGGGCTGGAGCAGCTGGCCATGTACTGCCAAGGCCTGCGGCGAGTCAGCCTCAGAGCCTGCGAGAGCGTGACGGGCCGAGGACTCAAAGCTCTGGCGGCCAACTGCTGCGAGCTGCAGCTTCTCAACGTGCAGGACTGCGAGGTGTCGCCGGAGGCCCTGCGCTTCGTCAGGCGCCACTGCCGGCGCTGCGTCATCGAGCACACAAACCCCGCTTTCTACTGAGACGGGGCCAGTTCTTGGACCGGTCCTCTGACAAGCGGATGTTCTAATATTCCTGCTACGGTGTTGGCAGAGTCAGAACTGGTGTGCAATACTGGCCAGAATCTGTCTTTTTTTTAAAAAATCCGCTCCGTGGCTGTTAATGCTGTGCTTTTGAAGATACTTCCACAGAATGTATTTAACATATTTATCTGTAAAAAGGCAGAGACGTACAGTATTTCAGTATATTACGTTCCCCCTCTGGCATCACCATTTGCATTGTAACAACATGCTACGACACTGAGCACTGGGTACAGCTGCGTTACCATTTAAAAGCATTGTAATATATATTTTATTTTAAAAGTCGTCCTCACCTTAAGGCCCTGAAGCATAATCATTATCATACATTACTATTTATAAACAGTATCTTTCAGAGTAAACCACTGAGAATGTAGCAGCAACAAAGCCGATACCGGTGATTTTCAAAAATATACTCAGTTTCACTTTCTTCGTGTTAGCGTGCATATGCACTTTATGCAATTGTACTGACAATCACTTCAACTGAGCTCCAGGTGTCATATTTTCACATTTTTGTCAATTACATTTGTGCTAATTCAAGGTTTGCTTTTACTTGAGAGGGCTTTTACTTGGCAGATAGAAACAACGTGTAATGGGATCATTGTTGACGATAAACAAGAACACATTGCTGCTATAACTGTGCCAATAAAAATCTTCTAAAATCCAATCTCGTCAGTCTGCGCATGTTTAAGAGTCGTTAAGGTAACTGAGAATAGAGGAGTCTGTGAGGCTTTAAGGATTGGAGTGAGTGTGCTTCCTGCTTTAATGCTATTAGAGGGACTAAACCTGCGTTTGACCTGACAGCAGTGAAAGCACAGATTTATACTTTACTTTGTTTTAAGTCCTATTTGCTGAGATTGTTGTTCTGAATCTGTCTGTTGTGTGAAACCTCCTCCTCCTGCTCTCATTTCCTGTCCTCCTACAGTGTATATCAGTGCTAGTCAACACGGTGCCCGCGGGCGCCTGGTTGCCCGCAGAGACCATGTGAGTTGCCCGCTACACATGTTCTAAAAATAACACTAGTCACCATGAAATTCCTTATAAAAAAATATAGTTGCTGTTCTTTTTAAATCAAAAATACTTACATTAATGCAGATTTTAAATTACAATATTTATTATAATTAAAAAAAAAAAACTAAAATGTCTTCGTGTAAATGAATTTTGACCTTGTCCGAGTCAGAGTTCACTGCGCATGTCAAACCACCACGTCACTCTGCTGAAGCATCCGGACGCAGACACTTTGGGAAGTTAGATGTGGTTTTTACCCCTAAAACATGACAGAAGTGAAAGAGAAAACACTAGTGATGGCGAGATGAAGCTTCATGAAGCATTGAGGCTTTCCATCCAATTGCTTCACTCATGGTTCGAAGCTTCATGGTGCTTCATTTGCTCTACTGCGCCATCAACTGGATAAATAAAAGTAAAACAGGCAGAGTGCCTATAATGACACTAGCTTTGCTATGTGAAGCTTTGAATTGTGCTTAAATGATAATGCCAATAAACAAGTAATATACTTAACATAGTGTCTGCTTTTCCTGATAGCAGGAACAGAGGGGGAAATGGAAACAAATTGGGGAGAGATTTGAGATTTGTAGCTTGACTGCTTGATTGATGTCAGGTTCTGGCTTTCTGTAAAGTGCTTAGATACTTTTAATTGTAATTAGGGCTATATAAATAAAATTTATTGTGCTTTTGCTACTTGTTTTGTGACTGTGCGTCTGGTACCAGTGACAACCTGTAAAACAAAAGTAGGAACAACATTTTATTTGTTTTTATTCAAAAACATCAATTTTTCCACAGTGCTGGGATTCAGGCGACTTCTGTTTTTTTGGACAATATTTCTCTAGCTCCTTGGAACACAACAGACACTTCACCTTTTAAAATACCAGAAAAAATTAGAACAATCGATGTGTGGTGTTGTCACAGTTATTCATATTACACTTGTTATGTGCCTACTTTATTAGGAGAAATCAGGTCAAAGTGTTTCCAGACAGGGGAGAATCTTCTCTTTCTGGCTGGTTCTATAAAAAAAGAGTCTCAAACCAATTGAATGAAAAGATACAGCAGGTAAAAATCCAACAAATGTGAACGGGGAATCCATTGCGTTTCACTGCCCTTTATATTTTGAATTGCACGTCAAACCTGCGAACCATTTCCTGTGTTCCAGTTTAACTGGTGATCAGGTTAACTGGCGATAGTTTCTGTCTCCAGATGTTTCGTCCGCAGATTCGTCACGATCAGACCTGGATTTACGTGAAATAAAGATACCAGATAAAGAAGACCTCGCCGAAAAACGTCGGCATCACTTCTTAATAAAGTCTGTATCCATGTAAATATCATCTACAGACAGTAAAAAGAAACGTGCGAAAAACAATAAAAACTCGTTCAGTCATCCACATCCTAACCCCTCATTTCAAAGCTCGTTAACCGCTGACAATATATTTTTTTAAAGGAAGGGATCCGACCTGGTCATAACAAACAATATATTGTGTGATTTGTGTCTTCCCAAACACCCTGGCTGGTTTAGAAATGGCAGAAGATACTTTTAAGGATGTCGCAGAGGAAGACTAGAGTGAATTGTGGTGTTTGACAGTATCTGATTTAATGACATGTTCCTAATCCATCTTAGAGTACATGTAGGCTAAATATACAAATATGGCAGCACAATATCTTCAGAGTCCAACAGGAATATCTGTAGCTGTAACGTTCAAATGTGACTGTAGTCTACTTCAATACTTCCAATAGGTGCTCATGGCTCACTGTGTAGAGCGAATAAACCATTGTTTGTTTTGACCAGATTGAATCCCTTCCCTTCCCTTTTTTTTTTTTTATTTTAAATATTGTCAGTGGTTAAAGTGCTCTGAAATGACGGTTAGGACGTGGATGGCTGAGCGAGTTTTTATTGTTTTCTGAGTGACTAGTTTAAACAACGTGGTCTCAGTTTGTTCCGATGTATTTTAGCAAATCAAGCTGATGTTGTGCTGCGTGTTGTTCTGATGGGAGGCTGCTGAGGGTCTGAGTGTTTCTGAGAACAAACCCGAGTTAAGCTCGAAGTTCTGCTCTGGATCTGTTCCACTGAACACACAAACTAACACACAACACAGCAGTGGACGTGCTTCTATGTTGTGGGTTTTATT
The DNA here is from genome assembly GCF_022539595.1 of Amphiprion ocellaris. Classification (NCBI taxonomy): domain Eukaryota; kingdom Metazoa; phylum Chordata; class Actinopteri; family Pomacentridae; genus Amphiprion; species Amphiprion ocellaris. Next base: position 21,220,744 of record NC_072787.1, on the reverse strand, counting down.
GGTGAGACAATAAATAGTTTTGTGACTCGTTCTTAACCAGGAAGCCTGTGTTAAGTTGTAACTATCCCTAGTTGACATGGACGTGTTTCCTGAACAATCACCAGGTGTTAAACACCTGACAGGATGACAGTGATCTATGTAGATGAAGCAGAACGTTTGTAGAGCTGATCGGTAGCACAATGAATAAAACGGTGGTCTCGAAATTTTATCGCTGGATTACGTGGGTTCGAATCCTCTCACCTACTTGAAAAATACGTATTTTTTATTTCGGTCCGCACATTTCTTTTTACTGTCTGTAGATGATATTTACATGGATATAGACTTTATTAAGCAGTGATGCCGACGTTTTTCGGCGAGGTCTTCTTTATCTGGTATCTTTATTTCACGTAAATCCAGGTCTGATCGTGACGAATCTGCGGACGAAACATCTGGCGATGGAAACTATCGCCAGTTAACCTGATCACCAGTTAAACTGGAACACCTGAATCTCCATAATGTGGAGAGACGCTACTTTACCTGCCACAAAGCTTCCATGCTAACTAGCCACCTGGTAGCGCACATAGACTGTATGCGCACTACGGACAGGAAAACCCGGGACTTAAAGGCAGCTTTGACGTCTACTGCGCGGTGAAAAGTTTCTTCGTGGAGAAAAATGTACCATTAGAAAAGCTTGGATGGGGCTCCTCCATGACGGGTCGGCATGCAGGCTTCATTGTACGATGCAGAGGTGATCCAGACTTCCCAACATTCCTACATTACCACTGCATCATTCACCAGCAGGACATATGTATGTACAAAAGTGGCTGGATTTGATCATGTGATGACTCGTGTCATAAAGATCATAAATGGCTCCAAAGCCAAACAACCAGGACATTGAAGGTGCTGCTGGAGGAGCTGTCAACTGAACATGGTGACTTGTTACTACACACAGAAACCACATGGATCAGCAGGGCAACAGTTTTGTAGCTTTTTTTGTCACTGTTGGCAGAAATCAAAGAGTTGATGCAATCCAAAGGGGAAGACACCTTGCTGCTTGAGGACACTGAGTGGATTCTTGCCCTTTCATTTTTAACGGACATCACTGGGAAACTGAACCATCTGAACTGTGAGCTGCAAGGTAAAGGTAAGACATGATAAGCTCTGCAATGCCAGGCTTCCCACTAACACACATTTATAGACAAAGAAAGAGGTAACATATGTTGTCATTCAAAACACCGTGCCATTACACAAAAATGTGAAAAATAATTTGTTGAAAACGTTTAATGATTTGTTGTTATGATCTGTTAAAAATGTTGCAATGCTGGTGAAAAATGCTGGTGATTAGTACTAATGTGATAGGATTCATTTCAAAATGTGAAAGAGTTGATTTTTTTTCTTAAATAACTGATAATTTGTACAAACATGGGACAGAGTTCTTGAATAGTTCAAAAATGTTACAAAGGTAGTGGTTTGCACAAATGAAGCATGATTTGATGACAGTTAATGATTTCCTAAAAATGTTAGAAGTGACAATTTGCACAGAAATGTAACTGGTGTGATTTGGAACAAAATGCTGCAATTATGCTGATTCATACAAAACTGCCAAGAAAGATATTTACCAAAGTTTCAGAGATGGGATACCTCTGACTTTTAAATATTGGAACAGATTTTCATATAGATGTGTGTGTGTGTGTGTGTGTGTGTGTGTGTGTGTGTGTGTGTGTGTGTGTGTGTGTGTGTGTGTGTGTTTCCTACCGTCATTGTTGTGGAAATCATTGTTAATAATTATTGTAAGGAATAATTAACATAAAAGTGATCAGACAGTCTTTTTACATATTATTTTCATTATTATTATTATTATTATTATTATTATTATTATTATTATTATTATTATTATTATTATTATTATTATTGTTTAAAGATGATGGCGCAAGTTTGCTATTGAGGAAGTTTGTATCAAACAAGGTGCCCTTCGTACTACTCAGTACCCTTGAAGTTGCTCTCAGGTTCAAAAAGGTTGGTAAACCCTTGTGTATATGTTATGGTAAAACAGGAAGTAGAGCATCTCCAAACTGATCCGACCTGCTAATGAATCGATTTCTCTAAATTTCTGTTCTGGATTCATTTTTAAAAACCAGCAAAGATGTTCCAGTTAGGCAAAGGGTGCAAGGCAGCAGGTGGAAGAGCGTTTAAGCATCTCATTTGCTCGTGCATCTGGGAGGCCTTTGTGGTTTTTCTGAGTCTCACGAAGAGGTGAAGGAAGCCATCAAACTGCCTCTCTGGCTCTCGTCGAAGAGCTTACTTCCTGTAAATCAGTTGCAGCCCCGAGTTGCGTTTTAAAACTTGAATGAACTTGTTCCAAGCAACGGGTAATTAATTGTATCTTTGGCTGAGGATGTATGGTTTGGACACAGTGCAGGTGCTAACGGGGCAAATTACAGTGATGTTATTGAGGGGCTGCTGGAGAGGAGGATCCATAAAAAAAATTGTCCAAATTGTCTAATTGTAACCATCACTGTCACTTCTTCTTATGCATAGAATTTACTGCAGATCTCAAAGCCAGTTTCTCCAACTTTCTAGCTGCTGTTGATTTCTTTTTCAACATTCAGTCCTCTCTGTTCTGCTGCTACAGACAGATCTGAGATAACTCTTGTCCTTTAGTACAACCACAGACTTCTCTTTTTAGTTGAGCAGTGACCTTTAGCCTTTGAAAGTCTGGAGCTAATAGAACCCGTGTACATCCAAGGCTGCAAAAACGGATACACTGAATAAACAATGATCTTTTTTTTCTTTTTAAGTAGTGCCAAAAATGACATATGCAGATTGAACATCAAGGCTGTGTTCCAAGTCTGGAATTTTTGTTGTTGCAAATGTGAATGGGAAATTTAATGAGGTTTTTCTCATGTGCAGAAAAACAGAACCCGGAAGTTTCACTTTGGTTTTCTACGCTTGCAAAACTCATGAGATTTCCACCAGCATCACTGTGCTCAGTGCGGTTAGCTTGCTAAAAAAAAAAAAAAAAAAAAAAAAAAAAAAGCAAACCTAGGGAACATTGTGTCCTCCTGCATGTTTTAGTTTGAGTTTAGGGCATTTTCTGCTTGAACAGGATACAGCATCAGTGGAGGGAGTTTGGAAATGTACACGTGCATAGATATGCATTCAAATGGAAACATATAATGATGAGCTTTGAGGCGATTAAATAAAACTAAAGCCAGGATTTGCCAAGAAAATATACAAGAACATCTTAACTGGATCAAGAAAACGAGACCCGGAAATTACAAAAACAAAATTCACCTAAATTTCATACAACAGTTGGTACACAAAGGCACAAAAACAAAGAAAGTACACGTGTTCTAGTTTATTTCTTACATTTTTTTAGTGCCAAAATGTGAAACTTTTTGTTTTTTACAACTTTGAACTCATCTGTCATAATATTTTGAACAGTTATTATTTAAGTTTTGTACATTTAAATAGGTGCCTGATAGCGTCTGTCTGCTTTTTTTCTTAGATTTTTATTAAACCGACAAAATGATTAAACAAGAAAAGCACTCAGAGTGCAGTACTCCACCAAGGCTGCTCAGTCGTATCATTTCTGACGGCTGAAATCATGAAAAATTTTATGGCAGAAATCACGGCAACATAGAATGTGGCCATTTAATATAGATGTACCCACAAACAAAATGACCTTGTGCTGAGCACAGACGTGTGTTATGCATGTTTACGTTATGTACAGATACCGAATCGCGTGACCTAAATATGCAGCGGGTGGCGGGAATTGATGGGACTCAGAAACACCCCCACAATTTAATAAGTTATTCCTTGTGTCATTTCCATTGGATAAGTCCTGATAAGTCCACAGTGGTAGATTTGTAGTAGGATCACAATCATGTGATCGTCAGCAGACGGCTGATGTAGTGTTCACTTGTTGTCATAGTTACAGTGATGCCGTGCCGCTATCTCCCAATGATACAGAAATCTTTAATAAATCCATGGATCCAGACTATAAACTGCATCACTGCCTAAATCTAATCACTTGGTCCTTGTGTCGTTTTTGACTTTCCCTGAAAATTTCATCCACATCTGTTAGTCTGTTTTTGAGTAATGTTGCTAACAGACAGACAAACAGTTGGATAGACAAGCAGACAGACAGGCAAATGTACACTGTTCCTCAGTGGAGAAATAAAACTCAGACTGCTGAAACAAAGCTATGCATATGGGGTAAAAACAGTATTAAAAAACAATGATTGCAATCCAAACGGCAGACAGTTAAGTGAAAAGTTGCTTTTGTGTTGTTCAAGGAACCTTCTAGTATGAATGCCATTCCGTATATCCGTAGTCTGTATATTCCTGCGATACCTTTTTAGGAGATTACATTTTAGCAGGTTTAAACCTATTTTATGTTGTGTTTTTATCTATTAAAGACAAATAATTATATACAGTCATTCATAAACATTAACAATATGTTTCCTCTTGTGTCGAGCATTATGCTGTTCATATCCAGCAAATTCTCCTTAGAACAGCTAAATTAAAGTGATTCAGATGTGAGGTTTTGTCTTTTCCTCTGTAGTTCAGTTGCATCTATTAACTACAGGCCCTTCTAATGTAAAAGCACCCAGGAGTTCATTGGGTTTGATGCCTGAGAGTTGTGCAGCATATCATCCTGCTGTTCCTGCTGATCACCAGTAGAGGTCACTAGAGATCTTAGATTTCTCAAAGCTCCTTCAGCAGTGACTTTCTCCTGCTTTCTTAGTAAGTACAGGAAGTGGACATGTAAATGGATCAGAGAGTCAGTCATCAGTAAGTTAATGGAAATAATAATGGAGATCAAAACTCTGTTACTATCGTTGGACAACCTGCTGGTGGCGTCAGTGTGTCTACGATGTGATTTTGAAGGGAATTAGATGATTTATATTCAATTTTACATACAATTTTAAAGCATTTCTTGCATTTTTTTTCAATTCTTTACTTTGACTAAAGGGCTATAGCCAAGATACCAATGTATACTGATGGAAAAATAATGAGAATCTGTTTCTTCACAGCAACTTGATATGCAGATAATCACCAATTTGACTGCAACAATGCCTAGAAATGTTTCCAGTGTATCAAAGGGAAGCCTGGGGAGAATATACAGAATGATAGTTGGTATAAAGCAGCTAACTGCTCTGCTTTCATTGCACTGTGGCTTGCCTTTCATCAGATGGCTAGGTTTCCCTTAAAGACATTAAAGTGATATTTATCAGCTGCCTGTTTGAAGATATCCAGGACACAATGTAAAAATACACCAGTTTTATTCATACAAACCAGGTTTGAGAATGCAGTTTCCCATTTGCTCCCAAAGAATGCAACTGTTGGCATTTATCTGAAGTTATTAAAGATTGAACTCCTTTTGAACTTTTCTGTATAAAGTTGTCAGTATAGCCAGATCATGCAGAGAAAATTCTATCAACAAAACCTCATATTATTTCTTCATCTTGTTCATTTCCTCCTCTTCTATCATGGAACCTAGCAAGCTTTGTCAGAATTATTTATATTTCCGTGTTTTCTGGCTTTCCTAAAAAGCTCATCTATCCAGTCATGAGTTTGGATTGATGCTCTCTTTGGTAAACTTTGATCTATAAAGTATGAGTTTAATGCATAAATATGTATGATGCTTGTCCTACAAAGGTTGCATGAATATATACGTGTAATATAGTGTCTGTATCAGCATGTTGGACTTTAGTTTTTTGGACATTTTCAAAAAGAACGCTCTGGTGTCACTATATTCAACTGAAGGCACAATACTTTACTATTTTCTGCATTAAAATGTAGATAAAATGTGATATTTGTTCACATTCTGTGTCTTGCAGGATGGATCAGAGTTAATCATTAATCATGGACATGATTGTGACCAAAATGTCAAAAGAAAACTCATTCATTATGTTTATTTTAATGATAAATTAACAAGAAACAGAAAATATATGTGTCAACAATACATTCAAACATCTATATAAATACACTGTGCATAATGGAGGTTCCTTCATACTTGATTTCTGTCTCTGGTGCAAATAAACTGATACAGAAACGATACTTTCAGAGTTCCTGAGCAACATGTTTCTATGTCTTGGTGTCCAGTGAGTGGCTGCCTACCACTGAGGTAATATAGTGTGTAATAAGCCAGAAATATGGCGGCCCTTCTTTGAACATTCACCTCACATGTGATACTGAGCTCTGTTGTTCTTCGTCGTGGGCTTCCTTTTGTAGCAGATTACATTCTTTTTGCACCTTTGATCGATATTATCCGTGTCAATAGTGTTTGGGCGGTGCAATAAATGGTATTTCCCTAAAGATCTGTGTCACAAAAGGAGGTCTACATAGAAATGTTTGCTCGCTTTGCTGCTTTCCTCCTCTTGGGAAGCGTCCAGCTCTACTTTCCTGTTTCCTTCCTCCACATAAGTCCCCTAATGGACTCGGATTGGTGGAAAAAACTACCTGAAGCTCAACCAACTGCAGAACTGACCTCACTTGTTTGAGTTTCTCCTGCTTGGTAAACTGGTAAACTGTCGCCCTGCTCATGATAAACTCCAGGAAATACTTCTATAAAGTGCACTGAAACATTACCACACAAAAAGCTAAGGAGTTTCCCTATTTGTTATCCAGAGTGTATCGCCTCTGTAGCTGGATGTGGTGCTGTTTTACTGGTCGACCCTCCCAGTTTGCACATTTGACTCGGTTTGTGCAGGCGCACTGGAGAAGAGGCTGAGGCTGTTGAGTCCGAGTCACCTGGAAGAACAGACCATGTTAAGATCTTTACGCATGAATTCTATATTTACTCAAGCACCAAGACTTAGTAGAAGTCTTCGTAGTACCTGAGACTTGAGGACGTGCAGCTCGTTGTGGACTTTTCTAAACTTCTTCTCCAGTTCCAGATACTTGTCCTTCAGCCTCTCTCTGTCCTTACGCTCCTTCAGAAAGTCTTCCTTATAGACTTCAGCCTGAACATGGAAGAAAGAATAATATGAAAACACAACTGTATAAAAATGGATATATTTACCTTTTAGCTCAGAAAACACTGATATCGCTCCTATGTCAAAGTAGCTGATTAGCTTAGCTTAGCATCTTTAAATAGGGAGAAGTAGCCTGACTGTATAAGTAAAAGCATAAAAAAATACACTAGAGAGACTATCCAGAGCTCAGGATCTTTTCTGTCTTTCCTTTCATTTTTGTTGTTAATGTTGCTGTTTGAAGCATGTGCAGTGGTCATTTTGGGTTAATACCATAATTCACTGTAATATCTGCCAATAATATACGGTTTAATATTTCATATACAGCATTTTAGGAATGCAGTTTTTCTTCATTTTGAATTTTTGAGATGTTCAGATGTATTTCAGATGAAACCCCATGAGACTTGCTGGAAAAGTTAGTTTTTGAAAGAGTTTATCTCAGTAATTTTGTTTGTATATTTAGTGAAATGTGTCAAAGCACCAAATAAATATTCAATATTTTGCCATTTTTATTTCAAAATAGCTAAAATGTAGATGTAGTTTTCCTGTTAAATGATGGTTAAATCAGTATTGTTTCAATACTAAACAGCCTAAATGTAGCTTCAACTGTCTGCTTAGATGACAGTTGATGCAATATTGATTTATTATCATTTATGGCTCATAATCTGACATTAATTTATTCATTTGTATATTTCAGACACTGTGTGCTATTTTTTGCCCATATTGTGGCACATATTACCATTTAAGACCACAATGTGCTTTTCTTCCCCTTTACTATTTGTAGAATTAACTATAAAATATATAATGAAGCCAAAACACAGACAGAAAAATACTTTTAAAATCAACAGTTAACAAAAACCTGTCTTTTTCACTCTTTTCTCATTTACTGCTGCCGTGTAATCAAGTATTTACAGATTATTCAATTAATTGATGGAACAATCAGGGGACTACTACTAAAACAATCATTAGCAGCCCTTATGAAAGACATTTATGGATAGATATTTGTGTGGAAAATTATTAATGGCTGTGATTCTCTTCAAGCCCCGATAATATTTTGAACTTGATCCCATTTCAAGTCATGAACTGTTCTTATAAAGACGTCAGCATGATCGAATTCGGTGCTTTGCTCGTTGTCAGGCTGCGTTTCATCTTTTCTGCGTGCAGAAAATTCTCCTTCCTCATCTGACTCTTGCATAGGAGGCAAACAACAGATGACGACCTAAACTCACCTGATGTTTCCAGATGTCTTGCAGCGTTTCACTGCTGCAGTCGAGAGGCTGAGAGCTCTGCAGAGCCTCCTGTAAGGCCTGAACAGACACATGAAAGCTGCTGTTAGAACACTACCGTTACTGCAGGGTGGTTAGGATGCTCCAACATGAAGCAGATGTGACTCCTCACCTTGTTCAGCCGTCTGATCTCTTCGTGCTGATGCTGCCCTCTGCGGGTCAATGTGTTGTTCTGCACTCGCAGCTCTTTAGCTTCCTTTTCTGCTCGGAGTAACTCGACTTCTCCTGTCTGTGAAAAATTCCCACGAGGAAGCTGACCGTTAACCCAGAAAAACCACACGAACAAATCCATCGAAACGCTTTAAAGTGTGCTCGGAGCTTTTACCTGTGTGTTCTGTCTGTCTTTCACTGGCTTGAATTGGATTTTTTTATATAATGTGACGTGTTTTTCTCCTTCTTCGTAATGTTCAAGGTGTTCGTGCTGCTGCAGGGCTGTTAAACTTTGAACCTGGGAAGCAGGGCAAACATTAATATGAAGAAGTAGAAGTAAAATAATAACTGGCAAGAGCTTCATAAAAATAATAATTAAAAAATACATCAAATTCTTACCTTTTCTTTGTAATACTGCACCATTGTCCTGTATTCTTTAGCCCATCTCTCATTAATAGAAAGCAGCTGAGTAAACAGAAAGCATCTCATGAGTACATGGATGTGATTTAGATTTTTCTGAGAATATAAATCTCATTTCTGGAATATACTCACTTCTTGTCTCTGCTCCTCCAAGAGAAGAATCTGTGCTTTCATCCTGACATCACTGCTGGGATTCGAACCCTCTGGCTGAAGCACATGAAAAAAAAAAAAGAGGAAGTGCTTAAATGTGGCATGCAGAATATCCAGCAGCAGCAGACAAAATGCCCATGACTTAACAGGCAATTATGCAATGCGACTCCATCCACAGACTTCCTGTTATACATTTTTGGAAGTTTTGTTGTGCACCGTTTCCAGTAACACAGAGAATACCGCATTTCCTTGCGGTTAGAGGAATCAGACAATGGCATCATGAGCCTGTTAAAATTACCTGCGTGTCTCCTGGCAGACTCTCAGGGTGAAGCTCTGATTGGAGATTGTCTCCAGTGGAGCGAAGAGGCAAACAAAACTCATACCTGGAAACAGATGATAAGCATGAGGGCCTTGAAATCCTGAAAACTGACTCCAATCCTCGTTTTATTTTATTACAAAAAGCAACAGATATGCTGTCTCACCTGTCTGTGTTTGGCAGTGATGGATACAGTCTGTGGGTTGGTTTGTTGTCTGGTCTTCTGTTCAGCCTGTCCATTGGGTTTTCATGCAGAGACTGTAAAAAGACAAAGAAGAACATATATTATATATATGTTAAAGCCTCAGCCTGCCAGCCTGCGGCGGTTTGGTGGTTTAAAGGGTTAAAGGTGCCAACCATGAACCCCAACATCCTCAGATTTTATCTCTTTCCCCTCATTCTGAGTCATTTCCCTTCTCTAAGTGTCAAACAAAGCATATATTCAACGTAAAAGTAATCTTTATTATCCCTGAAGGGCAATTTGACCTACCGTCAGCAGCACACAATAAACAACCACAGTGGTACGTAATTATATCACACTGTAAAACTGCACAATAGACAAAAAATACATATAAAATGCTCCTGAAATGAGAAAAAATTAAACTGTGATCAAGCTAGTGAAGAAGTTTGAGTTGAATAATCTATTCACAGATAAAAAAAATCAACTGCAAATTTGCTTGTAAAATAAGAAAAAATGGTAGATTCACTGGTTCAGGTGCGATTTTACTTCAGTTAAATGCTGTACAGGAGTTTGGATCATGTCTTTGTAGTGTGTTTTTTTGCATTTAAATGATTAATCAAGTGATAATAATAATAGCGTCAAACAGGATGAAAATAGTGAGTTGTCGCAGCCCTGAAATTGCCTCATGGTACATTATGGGGGTGTTTTCTGTTTGGTTTCTTTCGGAGTAAGCTTAGTTTGCATGAAATGACACAATGTGACAGCAGACCCAAATAGGTGTGAATTATTTTCACACAGTCATATGATCACGAAAGCTCAAGTTGCACAGTACGGGGTTCTCAAATAATCCATCTTGAACAAATAAATAAAATAAAATAAACAAAAAATGATAAAATCAAATCAAATAAAAAACTCAGAAATGAGTAAAACTAAATAAAATAAAGATTAAACAAAAATCCACATAAATAAATAAAATCTAAAATGAATCTAAAAAACATAAAGAAATAAAACATGACAGAAAATAATACAAAACTCACGGGTATAAATTAAACCTAAAATAAAACAAAAAACCTAATAAAACATAAAATGAAATAAAAAAACTCAAATAAATAAATAAAACATTATAGAAAATAAAACAAAACTCACATAAATAAATAAAACATATAATATAACAAAAACTCATATAAATAAGTAAAACATTTAAAAATAAAATGAAAAATGCAAATAAATATAGAAAATATGATAGAAAATAAAACAAAAAAATTCACATAAATAAATAAAACAGAAAAGAATCAAAAAATGAGTCAAACGTAAAATAATACAAAACATACAAAAAATAAAATAAAACTAAAAGAACATAAATAAATAAAAAAACACGATAGAAAATAGAACAAAAATTCAAAAACTAAATGAAACACAAAACAAAATTTAAAAAAATAATGAAAAATAAATAAAACATAAAATAAAACTAAAAAGCTAATAAAAATGAAAAAACTCAAATAAATATAACATAATAGAAAATACAACAAAAAACTCACATAAATAAAATATAAAACAAAACAAAAAAACCTCACATGAATAAATAAAATGTAAAAGAAAAATATAAAACAAAATAACTACTAAACACAAAAACTCAAAAAGTAAAACTAAAAGCATTTAAAAAAATAAATAAAACATAAAATAAAACTAAAACAAAACAAACAAAAAGTTTAATAAAACTAAAAAAGCTTAAATGGACAAAAAAAAAATACACGTACAGTCTTGTTCTTGTTGGTTTTGTGAATCCAAGTCAGTATTCTGCATATTTAGTCAGAATATGCAGCCAAATGATCACAAATCAAGCTAATTTGTCTAATTTTTAGTAGAATCTCAGACCGTCCCCAAACCTAACACTAGTCTAACACTTGTAAAAGTTGTAAAAACAGCTAAAATCCCACATGCAGACTCACCATGCTGTAGCTGTACAGGAGTCCTCCGTGTGTACAGATCCACTGAGGCTGTGAATGGAGCTCTAACTCCTCCGAGGCTCACTTTTTACCGAGGATCCCCCGTGACGTCAGAAAACCTGAACTGACCAATCAGCGGCCGGGATTCCCTCCCGGAGGGGGGGCGGGGCTGTCTCTCAGGCTGCAGCCGCTGACGGAGTTTGTCGAAGGAAAGGAAAGTACAACGAGTTGATCAACAGCCTGAGCGGTAATAAGCTGACAGTTTATGGTACGAAGAGATGACTAAGAGAAAAATGAGCGCTGCAAAAAGTGACACCACCAATCTCAGGTTTCTGCCTCAGTGGGTGAACAGGTGGGCGACGTTGACGTGGGTTTCAGCATTTCCTCTAATACAGATTTCAGCTGATGCTCATAATAGAGTGAATGTATACATGTTAATATAATCATAAAAAATGAAAGAAAGAACAGGCATTAACTGCTATGTATAGTAAAATACATTCATAAATGTTCATTAAATTAAATAAATACGTAAAATTTACAAAAAATCTCAATATATGTTTTGTGTTGTATGTTTTTTGCTTATTGTATTTGATGCATAGATTTGTTTATTTGTTATAATATACATACAACTCATCTATTAACTGCAGTGTATAAATAAATAAATAAATGAATGAAAAAATAAATATTCATGTGATCAAATAAAATGTAAAAAAATGAATTGAATAAATTTATGTATAACATGTATATATATAATGTTTATGTATAAAATTCTGTATATGCACATATACATATGTATATACTTTGTATAAAATTTTAATACATATAAATAAATATTTTTAAATTAAATATGCAAAATGTACAAAAATCTAGCTAAATAAATGTAACTAATTTTTTTTATCTATGTACATACAATACACACACACACACACACACACATATATACACACACACACACACACACACACATATATATACACACACACACACACACACACATATATATATATGTTTTGGATTTTCATATCATTAAATAATAGCAGCAGAAGCCAAATAATCAACTACAATTTTAAATTTATTTAATTACAGAAATGCTTACTAAAATTATTATTATTATTATTATTATTATTATTATTATTATTATTATTATTATAATAAATAACATAAATACACTAATAATTGTATAATAAAAGTATACAACTAAAATAATTTGAAAAATGTAATAGTCTTATAAATCAAAAATATGTTTATATATTTAATTTAAATATATAACCTAAATTATGCCTTACAATCCTGATGTATCCCCTACAGCATAAATCCCTATAAAGTCAGTAAAAAATCATTTTAATTGGAAAATTTGAAGTTAGCTAAATCAAGTTGTTTTCACATTTAAATCCTTGTTTTATTAAAAACATTGCAACAAAGTAAGATTTAAAAATTCAAAGCTATAAATTATTAGATATTATTCAAAAATAATAAATAACAATAAATGAGGTGCAGCTCACACGTGTAAAACTCGTCACTTTTTACAGTGTGTGGGTTTGTCAGTCTGCTGAGCGCCTTTAACTTCCTGGGTGGTTTTAACTACAGCACGCTGAGAACCCAAAACAAGCTTTCAAGAGCCACTAATATCGAAATGAAACTGTCCAAAAAAAATGTAAATGTTATGGGCTGCGGGTTATGGGAAAGTCACACATCTCGCAGGCTTATCTTCTTACACAATCTGGTGACAGTGTATTCTGAAAGGTGTTGACTCAGAGCGGGCTTGTTTCAGGGAAGGAGGTCAGGGGAAAATACGCCACTGCTCCTCCTCCAGTAACCGGCACTCAGCAGCAGGGGACTCGGGGCTACTCATTTATTAGTTCTTATGGAAACCTGTATTACTGGAGTCAAACATGTTCCATGTTTCCGCTCTCAGCCAGACCACCTGACTTCTTCACTGAGGGCTCATCATCCTTCAAGTGGACATAACTTCCCTGAAACACACAGAGATGTGTTTTTCCCAGGGACACTTTTCACACCAAAATACCACATTTCTGTTCTTGTGTGTTTGGATTATTTGGCTGAAGTGGGAGCTTCCACTTGTATTTATTCTGGCAAATGTTGGGAAGGTTTCAGTAGAGAACTGCAGGATGTCCCACACCAACCAGAAAACCACTTTAACTCCTTAAAAGGCTGAAACTGTCTTTTTTTGTTTTATTTCCATCTTAAGTCTCAGTACCAGCTCCACAACTGGAAAACCAGATGGAAAACCTAAAGACAGAAAACACTTGGGCAACTTTAGAAACACAATAAATCTTCTAATATTCAGCAGATCAGAGTGAGATTGGAAAAACTCCAACAAAAATAACAGCCTTATAACAATGAGCCAATGACACAGATTTACCAAACATTTTCTAAAACTTCTCAGCCGCAACTCACACAACAAACAATACATCAGTTTTAATCATATAAACCTCTAGTAGTTGCAACTAACCATTATTTCATCATGATGATGGCTTTCTCAATTATTCGGTCTGTAAAATGGCAGTAAATGTGCAAAAAAAACATCAATCAATGCTTCCCAAAATCCAAAATGATCTCTTTAAATGTCTCATTTTTGTCCACAACTGAAATATATTCCATTTATTGTCATAGAGGAGTAAGGAAACTGGAAAAATATTCAAATTTAAGATGCTAGAATCAGAGATTTTTGAGTTTTATCTATTCAAAAAATGATTGAAACTACTGTGTCTCCTGTATTAGATGCCCCACATGGGTTGTGTTTTATTAACAGATACCATCTGATCCTTGGTCAGGAACTTCCAGGGTGGAAAGATTTACAGACAAAAATGTAGCAGAAAGTCCTGCATTCAAAGCAGCTCTGCTCATTATTAGTAATCTGGGAACCGTGACAGCTCAGCGCACCGATGTACCAAGATAGCATGTATTTGTCATCAAAAGAGCCAAATTACTATATAATAAAGACAGAAAACACATAACTGCAGACAGAAATGACCCGACGTTGGTGGGTTTGAATCTGTTGGCTTTGAGGCGACGATGCTAACCACTGATTTAATAACTAGACAACTTCAGTCAAGTACTATTTAACTCTTTCCACCCTGGATTTCCCCATACTGGAACCAGACGTATCCATTATAAAATCAGCATTTTAAAGTTTGCAGAGGTCGCCTGGTACCACTGTGGATTAAATGGATGGAGCATTTGTTGTACTTGATAGAAAACAGGATCAACAATGATATAGATAAGTGTCACTGGCTTTTTAATCTACATACAGTTTTGATTAGTTTACAGCACAAACACATTGTATGGTGACATATCTGGGATGTTGGACAAACTCCAAACCAACTTACCAACATCTTTAACAAGTATATGTGCCATTAACTTGAATTATGTACAACTCATACTTAATGTCTTGCATATTAACGTGAAAAACAGCATCAAAGCCTCGTTTTAAAGCATATTTTAAATGTTTGAATGAATTCAGTTCAATAGAATTTTATTTATATAGCACCAATTACAATTCAAATTGCCTCAAGGTGCTTTACAGAACCCATATGCCTGAACCCCCAGAGCAAATCCTAAGGTGACAGTGGCAAGAAAAAACTCCCTTTTAATGGGAAGAACCCTTGAGCAGAACCCAGCTCATATAGGGCGACCCATCTGCTGCTGACCGGATGAAATATTTTAATTTTAAGATGAGATTTTGTTAATTTTCCTCAAGGAAACGTACGTCACATACGATCAGTTCAAGGACAATTGGAAATTTGGAGATTATTTCTGTAGATGGTCTCATTCTGGTGATATTATTCAATAAAATGCACCTTTAAAACTGACGGGAGGTTTTGGGGTTCAGAGGGTTCAACACCTTTTTGTAATCAAACTTCAAAAAGTCTTGTTCTGGTGGAAGCTGAATTTAAAAAAGACAATGAACAGAACATTTTTTTCAGGTGGAAAAACAGGTGAAAACCCAACCTTGGGCTTAAAAGGTTAAGCACAGTTTTACATTTTAAAAACAACTACGCTTGAGGACTTTTTCCACTTGACTGACGAGTTTTTAGCCATTTACACTCGCAACCAATGCTAATTTTTCAGCTCTGGTAACTTCCTATACTGAAGCCGATGACAAACCCTTACTCTGACTCATGAAATTCCTTTTTAAATGATTTGAGTGACACAGATCCTACCACAAAATAAAGGGAAAGAAAAGCATTTGTCACATAATGAGTGTCTTCAAGAATGTCATTATAGGTCAAAAGCTGTGAGATTCTTCTAAAGAAAGTCATAACGAAGCTCTAAGGCGTGGTTCGTCACTTTGGGAATTCCACATATTGCTGACGGATCCATTAAGAAATAGTTTGAGGAGTATCAGGCGGATAAACTAGGCTAACCCGTACCGACACCCGAAACTTCATGTACTTTCCTCGAGTGCTTACTTTTAGAAACACAGTGTATTAATCTTCAAAATGACTCAGCTTGGACATTAAGTTTGCTTAGCTGTCAGGTTCCGTTATCGCACTTAGATCTATTTACAGTTGGCTCAAACAAATGGAACTTCTCCTGGCTCTACAGTCTACATACGTTTACATTCCTACACCCGAGAAAAGACCTGAAATGCTTAGATTACACTTCAAAAATGCTAAACATCAGAGCTAGCTGAGGTTAAAATTAAGCAAATACTTCACCACATAGGCCAACATGTGGAGACGCACCTGAAAAGTGGCGTCAAATTCAAACTAGGTCACTTCAAACCCAATAAATGGGCTTTTATCATAAAAAAAAACACTTTAAAGCTTTGTTGTCGCCCTATTGCAGCTAACTTTAAAGTGCTACTTGAAGATTAAGATTAGTCTTGTGGTGTGAGCGGCAGCAGCAGTGACTCAAACTGCCCCCGTGCTTACCGACATTACAATACTTTTCACAGTGGCCCCATGTTGTGGTTTTACACAAGGGGCCTTCTTCATGCGACACCTGTGCAGCGACAACCCCGAGCAACCTCTTCCCAGCACCCGACACAAACCCCGTTTACCGTACGTGTGACACAGCAGCAAGAAAGGAAAGAGGAGGTTTTGACTCTGCTTCACGAGCCTCCTTCTTCCTGCCACAGCTGCTCTTCAAGAACCAGCCTTTTTGTTCACATGCTGGATGAGACGTCCTGCGGCCAGACGCCCACGACTGCAAACCCACGAAAAGCGGGCGTGATCGGTTTTTAGGAGCACTTTCTTTTTCTCCTCAGCGGTTTAGCAGCTTTGCATACACCTTAAACTGATCTTCGGTAGCGGGTTCCAGTTTCACGTAAATCAAAAGAGAAACCAAAGACAATCGCATAAGAAAATGCTCGCTGGATTTTGCGGTCAGAGGAACTTTTCTCTAAGCCAAAAGGAATGAGTTCATAGAAAGTTGCTAAAGGTGAACTTTTTCATCGTGTGTCATAACTCGGTTTTACTTTTCAGGTTTTGTTTCACCTAAATCAGATTTAGAAGCTACTACAGACCACACTTTTGGCTAGGGATTATACACAAATTTCTGCTCAGATGATTAATTTAACCAGCATTTGACTGTTTAAACCTCACAGCGCAGAATAAAGCACACTACCGTTCAAACGTTTGGGGTCACCCAGATGTTTTCCATGAAAATTCACACTTTTATTCATGTGCTAACATAATAGTAGAAGGGTTTTCTAATCATCAATTAGCCTTTCAACACCATTAGCTAACACAATGTAGCATTAGAACACAGGAGTGATGGTTGCTGGAAATGTTCCTCTGTACCTCTATGTAGATATTCCATTAAAAATCAGCTGTTTCCAGCTAGAATAGTCATTTATTTACCACATTAACAATGTCTAGGATGTATTTCTTTTTAATTAAATGTTATCTTCATTGAAAAAAATGCTTTTCTTTCAAAAATATTTGCATCTCTATGTGACCCCAAACTTTTGGCTGGTAGTGTATGTGCAAATTCAACAGTTTTCACATTAATCTGCTGAAAAAAGAAAGTTCTTCTGTCCTCAAGTCTTAAATATCAAACTCAGACAAGTGTGGTGTAGAAAGATGACTTGACAGTGAAGTAGAAATCTGGATAAACTTGTAAAATTTGCATTTTTTTCATATTCATAGGCCTCCCTTTGCTGTCCCTCTTGAATTCTAGAGTACTTAATATGATATTGCTTCTAGTTGACATGACTGTATCACATTTGTTAAACTGCATGCCAATGCTGCCAATCCCTTACCGCACCACATTCCAAAGGTATTCTGTTCAGATTTAATGATGTGGTGATCAGAAATGCCACAGAGGTCATTGCCATGTTCATAAAACCAGTTTGAAGTGACTTTTTCTTTGCCTCATGGTGTGTTACCAAGCTGGAAATTACCTAAAAACCCCACTCTCAAAAACAGGAGAGCTGTCTACCAGGCCGTTTCATTATCATTGTTATTTTAAAGCCATGTCTGTATTGTTGTATTGAACCCTCTTTAATCACATGGGTCCTGTTGATCAGCGGTTTTGTCCCGTCTTTCACCTTTACAAAACCAGGTTGATTGCTTTCACCGTTTCACCTCACCTATCAGTTGAACTTGCTTTCACCGTTTCACCTCACCGTTCAACTGATAGGGTGACTATCATGCTGTGTCTGCCGTTCAGTTTATCCGGGCAGAAGTTTAAGCCACGGAGTTGTTGCTGGGCAAAGTTTGAAGAAAAAATGCAGCCATAACGTGATCTGAGACTGTAATACACTACTCAACAGTTTGGGGTCACCCAGGATGTTTCATGTTTTCCATGAAAACTCACACTTTTATCCATGTGCTAACATAACTGCACAAGGGTTTTCTAAACATCAATTAGCTTTTCAACATGATTAGCTAACACAATGTAGCATTAGAACACAGGACTGATGGTTGCTGGAAATGGATCCTTATGTCGATATTCCATTAAAAATCAGCTGTTTCCAGCTAGAATAGTCATTTACCACATTAACAATATCTAAACTGTATTTCTCATTCATTTAATGTTATCTTCATTGAAAAACACTACTTTTCTTTCAAAATAAGGACATTTCTAAGTGACTCCAAACTTTTGAATGGTAGTGTGTCTGAGCTATTACACAGGAAAATGTGCAAATGTCAATTCTGTCTTGGTGCGTTGAGGCCCTTCATGTTTATATTCAAAGAAAATAAGCAAATACTTTGGTGAGGCCTGACGATTCAACCAAAAATAAATACCTAACAGATATATATTTATTTTAAATTATAGAAGAAATGCAAGAGGAACATGTAGATGAATTGCACAATATATTGAATTGAAAAAGTGTAGATCCTGTTTTCTTTTAAGCTTATAATGGTGTTTTGTTGTCTATAAGCAAAAGCACAGACACATTTGTGCCTAGAATAGCCAACAATAGCCTATGAGTAAGTGACATTTGTGGCACCACATGAAAGATGAAAGTGGTTGTTTAGGTCACTTAAGTCACGTAGAGTGCTTAAAATCACAAAAAACCAAGATAAGGAATGGTGTAGTTGTGCTAAAGTAGGGGGTGAGGCTCCCTTAACTGTATTATGCAGTATCATCTATATGTTTCTTATCCTCACTGTAGGCTGGTATCTGCTTTACATTTACATAATCTGTCCTTCATGGGTTCAGACTAACACTTAAAGTCATGCTATCTAGGATTATAACCGCCTAGTGTCTGATATATTATCTTAAATTATACAAATTTGTAAAGATTTGAAGCCCACCTCAGTATTCAGTGAATGGAGCTTTGTCACTGGAACCCAAAGACAATCTTATAGAGATATTTTCACATTTTATTTAAAAAATAGAGCACATTCTGCCAGCAAGTTCAAGTGAGATTGTGAGTTGAACATGAATAGCAGCACTGACATGTTACTACTAAACATTTATCACAACTGTTATCATAAAAAGTTCCCATATATCACACCTTACAAAATTAAAAGGTGCATTGTCATTTTGCAAAAACACATCAGCAACTTTTATGTAAAAAGACATTTCTCACTGTCTGCTACTGGCCCACGGTTACAAAAATATTTAAATTACATTCAGAAAGACTTAACAGAAAAGAGATTTTTCACCAGCAGGATCCACAGGGTTTCTGTGGATTGGAGCCGCATTCCTGGATCTGAGTTCTGCAGAGATTTTCAAATAATAAGAAGTTAATACTGTGTGAGGACAGAGACATGCATGTGATCAGCTTCTCTCACACACATGTTGCACTTACTCAGGCACTTCCTTGCAGTTATATTTTATTCCCTCAGCCAGCTCTTTCTGTAGGTCCTTTAAAGATGCATTTGTGCAGTTTGTCCTGAAGAAGCGACATGCACAAAGAGGAAAGAAAACTTTTATTTTTCTTAAGCTTCTTCCTATTTGTAGATATAAAATGTTCATGTACATGTAGAAATTCTTACACATTTTTCTCGTCCGTGACCAGAACAACATTCAGGCTTTTCACCCTGGTGGCGTTAAGCCCCTTCACCTCGATGCTCCCAAAAATACTGACCGCCAAAATAAAAGAATACAGTTTAGAACGATTACATGAAATCATAGTTCCACAACACACTCCTATTTCTAAATCACTGCACTTGTTCCATTTTAATTTGCTCAGAACCCTCTTCGACATTGCTCCAAGAGTGCTAATTGAAGGATCTGTGCTAATCTCAATTGAATTCAAGATTAAATTCAAGTTCATTTATTGACATTTCCACACAGAGTTAGCAGAATTTACTGTGTTGCCAACAGTAAAGGAAAATAAAAAACACATCTAAAGTCATTTTTCTTGCTGAACTCTAACCAAAGAGGAGAGGGATGTGAATTTTAATTGGTGGTAAAAGTAGCATCCCAAGCCACTTAAAAGATGTGGAGGCAAATAATGAATAAATTGTTCTAAATAGGTAGGAAATCAACCAGAGAAACATCATTGCCTGCTCCAATTAGCAGCATAACCCCCTACGACAACCTTTAGCCTTGTGCAATAATAATAGAAATAATTTTGTTTATTTAACACTTATCAAATCAGCAATGATTGCAATCTGAAAGGCCGACATGACCGACACTCAGTACATTCCCACAGATAAATCAGTGACACAGACATCAATAAATATTAAAATAAAGATTATAAGGAAGTCATGAAGTGCTTTTAGTTTCTTGAATATGAGCATAAAACATTTAGTCTATAGTGCTCATATTGGTTTCTAGTGCTAACAAATGTGACAAATGACCAAAACACACATGAAGACTGTTGGGATCTGACAAAAGTGCAGTATAAAATCACTCCAGCCATACTTAATGACATATTTAGTGCCACCGCCGCTGTTCAAATGTACGGCTACATTATTAATGTGGCTTATTTTGACTAACTGAACGTACCTCGTGGGACTGAACGGTACGGCGATGGATCCGTTTAACATCGCTGTGACGTCACCGCAGGCAATATCTGCATACTAAACACAGAAAGAAAAGTACACTTTAGATTTAGACTACAGGTTCACATCATGTAGCTTAAAAAAAAACAACATGATTTTAAAGAAACACTGTCAAACAGATTTAGTTTTGAGCCAGTATTGATGCTACAAAGAGCCATGAGTCACATCTGGATTATTGTACTTTGAGAAACCACTTCACAGGTTTATTTTATGAACAATATAATGTTTGTTGTTATCAGATGATAAGTATGACGTTGAATGCAAAGGTCAGCTTTATCTCTGTTTTGTCATTACAGTGCAATGCCAAATAATAATAATTAAAAAAAGAAAAACCTGTCTTACTGTCCTACCCATTTCAAAGACCAATGTGACTGGGAATTCCTCCTTTAATTTTCTGTAATCCATCCTGAGTATTTCCTCAAATCCTGCAACAAAACAAGCTGCACTGCCTCCAAATTCCCACTCACAGATTTCATATCTGGTACCATTTTGGGAAACAAACAGGTTTTTTGAGGACTTTCCCACACAAGGAAATACTACACAGAGATAATAGGGAGGTGAGAGGAAACACATTGTAAGCATGACAGATGTGAGGCCTTTTTACTCTCCAGAGACTTTACTCTAGTTTAGTAGTTGATATATAAAACCCCCTGTGAGAACATTTAGTCCCTGGGGGTTATAGTTTTTTTAACAAGTGGCTGCAAAAGTATTTCATTTGTGAGGACTCCTTGCTTCTAAATATTGCACTGTGATATGTCAGTGCACTCTGGATTAATGCTCAAAGTCGTATTTGAAAATATATTGATTTCACAATGACTATATGTTTAACAAAAAGTAACCCCTGAGCCACGATCACTGTGGAGATCAGTTAATTTATGTAGCACAACACAATTTTCATGTCTATTGGTAGTAATAAAATAATATTTTTAGTATATTTTCATTACAAAATGGTATTATCATTATGAGTCTCAAGCATCTGTAAACTTTGCTGAAGAAAATGATGTTGTTACACTTTAAACTTTATGATGTCTTAAATTAGGGATAGACTGGCCTGGCAAATAATTGTGGACAATGTTTTGCATTTTTCTGATTATCGGTATTAGTATTATAATTTACCAATAAATGAAATGTGCTACTTCAGGTCTGATGCAGCCTCCTCCATCTGTCTGGAGTCACTCTGTGGTCTCAGAAATGTCTCTCAAGCAGCAAAAACTGAACAAAAAACACAAACTGTCGCCACAAACCAGGAAATGCACGACTTTCACAGCTAGCTAAGGCTAAGCTAACAGCTCGCGGTTAAGTTAGGAGGAAGCCACAGATTAACCTGAATCATAGTCTGCTTGAAGATCTCGACCTTAGTGGGCAATTAAAGTGACAGAAGAGTGAAAAATTCAGAAGAGAACAATAGATGTAATTGCAGCAACCTGAGACTCTTATTTCTATTTTACATATTCACTTACAGTCACTCTTATTAATGAAGAAGTCTAGTTAAGAATGACAGGTTCTCTACCATCATATGCTGTTAAAACATTACATTTTATGTATATTGGTTCTAAATATCAGTTAATTGGCCTTTCTTGATTACCAATAATCAGCACTGGTATTGGCCCCTAAAAAGTCACACTGATCAATCCTTTCCTCTAATCACACCAACTGTGTAGCTGCTTATCTTGAAGAAGCCACCAGCAGATACTATGAATCTCTGTTATTTCCATTTATAGTGTTTTTTTCTTATCTTACATTACCAGTTTATACATTATTTATGCTGTTTATAGTTTTTGTGTCTGAGCCTACCACTGCTTTATGATAGATTTATAGTATTTTTGTTTGTTTTCTTGAATATATTCAGAAGTCTGTCATGTGTGAGTTGTTATATAACAGAATAAAACCGAGTTCCTCTGGATGTGTGGGCCGCTGCTCACTCAGGAGAGAGCTAAGCAATGCGACTCCATGGAGACCAACACAAAGCCTCATTGACGAAGAAACCAGGCGGCGTGACCTCTTTCTTTCTCCTCTCCATCATACTCACTTCTACTCAGGAGAGATTTGTCGTACCTTAAGGTCCACATCTGTGTTGCTTTAACCACTGCTCGACCCAGAGACTCTGGTGTTTGCTGCAAAAACTAGACAATCCTTGTTCATGACTTACAGCAGCTGAGACTCTGTTCCAAAACGAGCGGACCGTGTTGTTCTCACAGTCTGTCCAACCCGGGCAGTCGCTGGTGAATGTTTCTGCAACAGCAACACACAGATTTGTTTGGTGAGCTGGTCAAATACAACACAACCGAAAGCGCAGGACGTCATGTAAACACACTGGGCAGAAAACAAGCACAATAAAGAAAAGAAAGTACTAAATCAAGTGTTCCACTGGGTTGCTATCAGTACCACCAATCAAATATGACGTGGACAACTCTGAATATATGAAATACAGTATCTTACGTATGATAATAATAACAAATCCTACATGAAGAAGATTGATTCCACTCTGAGCCACGTAGCTTTGCTTAACACAAAGACAACAGGCAACAAAATCCAACTACCAAGATCTCTAAAACCCACTTTCAGACATGGGGTATGCAACAATGCTAGCTTAATCATGTCAATGAAAGTGATGGCATTCTTTCATTCAGACATATGTTATTGTTCCTCAAGGCTTTATTCAGACATAACAGAGAGGACAAGGCAATATTTGTGATTCAGGTGAGATTGGACAGTACAACAAGTGATGCATAATACATGATAACGCAATAATGAACATGAAATAACAATCTAAACTAGGAGAAGGCTTATCAAACTGTCCAAATAACTAAAGAACAACAACACAAAAGCATCATGAATTTAAATTTTTCGTCTCTGTTGACGTCCCAGTAAAGTTTTATCTTTACTGACATTTCAGTTTGCAGCCTAACAGATGTGAAGTTGTAAAGCAAAGTCACTGATTTGTGATTCTGGCCCTGAAACTGTGTCTGTTGCTCTCTGTGATTACCAAAATCACTTCATTCAACATGAAGTACGTTGCCTGTGCATCCTTATCTGTTAGTGCTGTTGCATACAGTTCAGACATATGCTTTGTTGAAAGTGATAAAATGTTACAAGGTCCAGCTTAGTGAGATTGCACCGTCTCAGGAAAAACCAGCAGGGTGTTTATTCAGACATGAAGCTGACACGCTCAGCTACCGTCAGATTAATGTCTGAAAGGGGTGGTTCGTTAAATCTTCACCAGACCAGTTTAAAAACAACTGGGGGTAATGGTTCAGATGATTTACGTAGAGAAAAACACTTCCTGGAGTCTTGCCATTGTCATAAGGTCACCAGGCAACTTCAGAATAGCTGACTCTACATGATACCAGTCTGAGGCTGAGATAAGCGAATCAGCTTCTAGTGGTAGCTTCATACTGAGTATACCAATGTGACAGTGGTACCAATCTCCTCAGTGAACTCTCAACAAGAAAGCAAATGGATATTTACCAAAAATTAAACTTTCTAACTTTGACTTTGTATCTTCTCTCTCCTTACTTTCTTCACCTAACAGGTGGAGGCAGATATCCTGGTTCTGCTGAAAGTTTCCTCCTGTTAAAATGCAGTTCTTTTTTTCCACTGTTGCCATGTACTTGCTCAAAGGAAGTCTTGGGATTCATTAGGTTTCTCACTATAAAATTGTAGAGTCCGAACCTAAATATTGAAATGAGTCAGGTAAATTTGAAACGTTAATCTTATTTCTCTATATGAAAGCACTTGTGGTCAGCGTCTGTTGATTTAAATGTACTATATAAATAATGGTGGTTTTGACTTTGAAATGCTTGGAGAGAATCTGGCTGTAAATTTAATGAGAAGCTGAAAAGCTCAAATCAAGAAGAGAGGAGTCTATTATAGAACTGTATGTCTTGTCCTCTGCAGTCTAATGTGTGTAGCTTTTTAACTTCATGAGCTAAGGTGTCGCTGCACCTCATAGTTTTTGCAAAGGGGATATGCTCTTAATATCAGCACAGTTGCTTGAAGCTCTAATTGCATTAGACATCAGTGTTACAGGTTTAAAGAGTATGTACGCGATATGCAATCACAAAAAAACAACATTTCTCTACCGGTTCTTGTGGTTTTTTGTTTGGTTTCTCTGAAGCTTACTTCCTTAGAATTTTCTCTGTACGAGCCAAGCTTCCGTCTAAAAACCAGACATGACCTGACTGGCTTTATGGTGCAATATAAAACTAGTGTCAGCCCTGATAAACAACACCTCTGACATTTGACATCATCATTTATGAATGGCATGACAAATACATTTGAGTTGCTGTCACCAGAGCATTGCATCATACACGGTAAACTGCTACTGCTACTCTTTTGTCTGTGACCTCAATCTTTTTATGCACACTGCTGCATTTGTGCAAATAATGAGCTAGAAAGTCTTACCGCTGCTGCCCTCCTTTCCACACCAGGTCAGCCCATCCAGGACAGATCCCAGCAGAGTGTCCTCCAGAGTAACAAAACAGTCTCTCTTCTCAGTAAACTCATGGACCACATCCTTTGTTTTGCTCCAGAACATCATCTAAGCCACAAACGGAGTTATTATCACAGTGTGAAACAGATTCATTAAGTCAGACGTCTGCTCAGAGTGGATAAAACACATGAAGTTACGATTGATGTTTACTCTGTTGCATGTAGGTTTGAAGGGGGCTGCAGTGATGAGGGGGTCGTAGGCTTCCATCGGAACATCACAGGGGTCCTGGTTTACATAGGCTTGTTGAAACGCTTCCCATATCTTTTGACAGTCGTGTCTGAAAATAAATGACAGCTTTTAGTATCTGAAATGTGGTTAAGGCTCATTTTGTTGGAAAAAGCTAAAATGTAGGCCCAGATTTGGGGCAAATTGTGACACATTTTGATATTTCACATGAATAGTGCTGGATTGAAAATTCATTCAGACTAGTATGCCAAGCAGCCAAACTCCGATGTTTACAATACTTTCATCGCAGTCTGCAGCACATGTAGTAGAGTACACATCACAGCTGAGCAGATGGTGGTGCAGAGTCAAGTGGTGTCTTCAAGCTAAGTTGCTATCTAGTTTTTGAACTACTTTGCTGGAAAGTTAAACAATGACTTAATCATTTTCCCTTGTCGATATAACTCTAAGATACATATAAAGAACATCAGCTGATAAATCAGTTTTGGAAATTTTTACTCCAGGCTTTTATTACAGAGTCTAATTGTTAACATTAAACTAATAGCACGCTACAGGCACACGATGCATGTGCCTAAAACACAGTTAAATTGCTTTTTATGAGCCACATCAACTAGCTTATATCCGAAAATTTCCTGTCATCCTGAAACGCAAATACAATTCAAGACTGAATAAACGATTATGGTGGAAAAATACACAACATAATAAGTCGATTTCATATCATCTGAGTCAGTATCAGTTAAATTATAGTGGACCAGCTGTATTCTGATGGAAACGACAACAGCTTGTCATTACAGAGGTCATAAAAGAAGAATTTATGACAGCTGTGTTGGACTGCACTGTGGACATTGAGTGTGCACCTGTTGATTTTGTGTTTATTGTGAAGTACTTTGCAGCTTGTTTTTTTCAAAAGCTCCTATAAAACACATAATTAAGAAACTAAACACCCTATGAAGTACGCCCCCTCCAGTCAAAATCAACTTAATTGGGTATTTCAGAAACGTTACCAATATTTGTTATGCAGAACAGACAGACAACCCAGCAGAGTTCAGAGAGGAGACTGGTTGATCGATCATTGACAGGGTTGACACTAAGGCCAGATCTGATAGCCTGAACTTCAACTTTAACAGTAAATTGACTTTCAGACATTACATGTGAGTCTCTTGAGACTCTCCGGATAGCAGTTCTTATTACGACACCCCTCCCAAATGTGAACACCTCTACTTGCAAGGATTGGTCAAACATGAACAGAATGATCCACTCATTACATCCCAAGTAATACAAATAGTTTTATGACAGTACTTTAAGTTGAAACAGATTAAGAGAGACTTTGATTGCAGTTTCTGATTATTTTGGAGGTATTTGCAATCGAGCGTTGCATTGGATTAAACAAAGGCGTCGATCTCTTATCAGCCTATCCTTGCTGATATAAATATAATAGACAACATTTTCCATGAGGGTGGAATTTATTGCACTCAGATATTGTCTGGCATGAATTTCAGCTACCTAATAAACTGGCTGCTGATAGATATGCTAACATAGGAACAGATTACAGAGGAGACACTGGGGGCACAATCTCTCCAATTAAAAAAAAAGAAAACAAATATATAAAAAAAAAGCTGTAACATTTACTCATAGATGCAACAATGCCACCAACAGAGGTTGTCATTTTAGTTCTGCACGTGCAGAAATCTTGCAGAAACACATGATCGTAATAGTCCAGTAGTTTATGAATTAGTCACTTAGATTAAAAGATGTCACGTGCACATTTAAAAGAGAGTATTTTGCTAATATAAATGACACAAAACTGTACAGAGGCGTAAATTACATTATATTGAATGAAAAAAGTTAATCTACAGGAGTTTCATATAAGCATTACTGCATTATATTCTATAACAATCTGAATTATCAGCTGGTGCTTGAATTTTGTGTTTTCCTTCACACAAATAATGGGACTTCCACAATTAATTGATGCACAAAAGGCACAAATTGGTGCAAAATAGTTCACCAGAATGCAGAAGATGAAGCAAAATGAGGTCACCCGGACCCCTGCCTAATATACACCCCACTCCCCAGTGTTGCAATGAAACCTCAGCCCATGTATGTCAACATATATATGCAACACAGCTCGTATTTCTTATTTATGTTCCAGTTATTTAGTTTATCTCCATGCTGGGCTTAACTGGAAATGCATAATAAACTGGAGGAAAACTGTTAAACATTACAACACTTACCCTTTGAACTTCTCACACCTGCTAAAGAACACAGACTGGAATTGATTCGTTTCTTTACTCAGCGTCACTCCGAGCACTACGGCGACGATAATAAGGAGAAGCAGGACGGCGGCGACGCACAGAGCGACGCGGCGTCTCCTGCGCCTCTTCTCCGGCCGCCGAGACTCTCCATGGTCCATTTAAACACTCCTAAAAAAAAAAAAAAATGCACAGAAGTTCGACTGACTAACCTTCTCCTGTTTGTGGTCACTGGGACCGTGGCTCGCGCTCCGGCTGCTATTTGTGGAGATGCGCACACACCGTGCGCGCGGGGCCGGCTCGTGACCGCGGAGGCTCTGGTCCAATCAGGAGGCTCCACTGGTTTGGTCAAAGTGACACTGATAAGGTCACGTATAGAGAGGAAGGAGTTTTACTGTTCTAAAAGTAGTAATACTACACTGTAGAAGTACTCTGTTACAAGTAAAACTCACGCATTCAGAAGTTTACTGGAGTAAAAGTACAAAAGACTTAGACGTAGACTGACTTTATTAGTCCTCAGAGGGAAATTCAGTTATTACAGCAACATGGATTTTCAATAAAGGAGTAAACGTTAAGACAACACAGAATATTAGGGTAGGGTATAAAGTGAAGATAAAATAAGATTAAAAAATATAGAAAAAAGCAACAGGAAATACAAGAGTGATGCAGAAATGTACAAATGAACAGTGTGCAAATCAGAATGAGCTTAGAAGCGCACTGTAGAAAAAGCCATCTAATCAGAAGTACAGTTATACAGATTATACTACTCATACTGTTTATACTGCTCATACCTGTATCTTTAGATGATCTACTTTTATATTGTATCCATATATCTATATATTCATGTATTAGTGTGGTCATTATGCTCTGTCAATGGTGCTAATTCTGTTAACACTGTAACATACTGTAGATACCATACTGTAAATTATGCACTTTACTGCTACTTTGCACTGCTGGTAAGATGTAAAACTGCATTTCCTTGTCTTAGTACTCTGTGTAATGGCAATAAAGTTGGATCTAATCTAATCTGAAAGCACAGAACTATACATTTCAAAGCACTAAAAGTCCTCTTTGTGGAGATAGAGACCTTCGTCTTTAAAATAATGTATACACCGATCAGGCACAACATTATGACCACTGACAGTTGAAGTGAATAACATTGATCATCTTGTTTTAATGCAATGTTCTGCTGGAAAACTTTGAGTCCTGACATTCATGTGGATGTTTGACATGTACCACCCACCTAAAAATTGCACGTCAAGCAACCCCTCAACCCTCCAACCCCCATGGCAACAGCAGTCCTTGATCCCAGTTACCACCATCAGCAGCACTCCAATGCACCGCAAAAACTGCTCAGGTGTGGCCCAGGGAGCACGACACAGCTAAGACGTTCCCCCAGGTTCCACACTCCCAAGATCCAAATCTTACTGAGCATCTGTGGGATGGTCCAGGATAAGCCTGATCTAGGTAGGTCCTGCCCTGCAACCCACAGGATCCACAGAATTCACTGCCACCATCCTGGTGTCACAGGACATCCCCAGAGATCCTATGTCCACGCCCCACTGGGTCAGAGGAGTTTTAGCAGCATGAAGGAGACCAACTCAATATTAGGCAGGTGGTCAAAATGTTATGCCTGATTGGAGTATATATTTCTTGCATCGATTAATTGGACTAATGTGTACATCAGTTTAATTATATATCTTCCAAAAGCACTACTAATTTTTTAATACTGCTGACTTATCCTAACAGTTCTCTCCTTCTGCAGGAGGCTCTGACAAGTATGGGCAGCTCCTTCAGTGACAGGCTCGTGCAATATCTATTTTTATACATATACCAGAATATGTGCTATATCGTTTGCTTTTTCTTCTTGGACAAATCTGTGAAATATAGATAGTAATCTGTGCAATATTAATACGTTTCTATTCATGAAAGAATCTGTGCAATACCACTGATATGTTCAATACTGTTACATCTCAAACTACTACTTGCATATAAAGTGATTACTTATATACTTGTGATGGAGTATTTTTCAGTATAGCGTAGTCTAATTACTTAATACTTCTTTTCCTACTGCCTTTAAGACATTTCAAAGTAAAATAAAGACTGTTTTATTGTCAAACTAGTCATAGTCTGGTTAAGTACAGACCTGTATCTAGGATATTACAAATCATGAAGTTGACTGCAGAGAAAAAAAAACAGATAAATAAATCAATAATAAATAACACAATTCATTAATAAATAAATAGTGCCTTTCATGTCACTGCCAAAACCCCCCCCAATACCTCATTAATAGCAATAAAGCTCTTTTGAGTACAATTAGTTGCATTTTCTGACTGTTCCATTTCCTCAATGAAAGTCTTAATGCCGTCTTTTAGCCTCCTTTAACCACATGAATGAATTTTAGATGATACATTACTAAATAGGCTACATTCTCTTTTGTTGTTGCATTGAATTTAGTCCAATTTAAAAACGTTAGATCTAAACTTTCAAAGATTTACCCATAATAGCTCCACCAGATGTTTGCTGTTCATTCATGTACAGTAGCTGCAGTTTTAGCCACAGAGACCTCCTACATGGCTGCAGTGCACAAAAATGCAGGTGTGTTGCAAGAATAAACATGTCTACAATGTTTTGTGTACGACAGGAAAGTGGGGTAATAATAGACATGCTGCAGGATGTTTGTAGGCTACAATTCAAAGGTCATGGAAAAGGTGTCACTATTGAACATGTTGAGAAACGCAGGAGTCAAACTAAAGGTCAACCGCTCCAGTAAACAGGTTTGTCACATGCGTTTTTATAACGACTTAACGATCCAGTAATACAGGCGTATCATAGATGTCCCTAACTGAAATGACCTTGCACCATAAATAAATAAATTGATGATTATGGTGATATCAGTGTGGGTTAAGTATGCTATGGTTCCAAGTTCAAATCAAACTCCAAACTTTGATATCACCAGGATCCGCCTGTTGTGAAACAACAAAACAAAGCACACAACTCAAGTTTCATATCCGCATGGGTGTGTAACAACCTGAGTCTTTATATTCATGAAAACTGAGCACACTATATTGTATCATTTGCCACTGAAACTAAATCTTGATAGTCCAAATGCAGCAAAAACTTCAAAAATATCACACATATCAGATTATTTTTAAAAAATACTCCGAAATATTACATAATATCATATTTACACAAGATGTTCAGGGGTTACATTGCATTTTTTAAGATTATTATTAATATGCTTTGGAGCCCCACTCATCAGGGTTTTAACCCTACAAATCTGGCCGCTCATAAACTGTTAATAAGGACTATATTGAAATAATCTTCAAGACAGGGCCCCTGCCAAAATGCAGCTATTTTCATGCTCCACTGTTGCATTTTCCCAAGTAAATTTTCAATTAAATGACCACAATCCTGCCGACAGTAAGCTCGTAGCTGTTGGCCTTGAGAAGACAGACATCTGCACTCAAAGAGTCTTTCTGCAAACACTTAACCTACTAAAGAAATGGGATCAACGATGGTGCAAAGAACACACAAAAGCTCTCATTCAGGAAATCATTTCAGCAGCTGATCTCTGACGTGTCTAAATATGTCAGCATTCACAGTGTTGGCTGTTCACTTATTTACCATGAACTTAATTTCACCTTCAGCTAGTATAAATACCACAATAAGACTATGTGGAGCGTGTCAGTGATTCAGTTGGATGTGAGGCTCTTTCTGTGTAGGAGGCTGTTTGCACATGTCTGGCAGGATGAGTGTTTGGGGTCCTGCATGCACTGAAGGATCATCAGGGTCCTGTGGACAAACATGGTTACTGTTAATCCAGGATGCTCTCATCAGACGTTTCTCTTTCAACATCTGTAGCAAGAAAAATGCAACATAATATGAAGACATTGCTATCTATCTATCTATCTATCTATCTATCTATCTATCTATCTATCTATCTATCTATCTATCTATCTATCTATCTATCTATCTATCTATCTATCTATCTATCTATCTATCTATCTATCTATCTATCTATCTATCTATCTATCTATCTATCTATCTATCGACTGAATCAAGACAAAGTAAGATGGAAGTAATAAAAGCTTAAAACTGTCTGCACGTTTCTTTTTGTGGAAATACCCACAATGTCGCAACAGCTACTGAATTCTGCATCTTTTTGCTGTATACAAGGGTCACAGAAGCAGTCATATTGAAAGAATTTGATGCTAAAGCTTGATTTATTCTCCAGCCTTAAACCTGCGCACAGCCTACACAGGTGGCCTATGTTCTTGTAAGTATTTATACTTGGATGCTGGTGTGTCTGCATCGCTTTGCAATGAGTTAGCTAGTTAGCTGTGGTGTTTCTATGCTAGTGTGTTCAGTTTCTTTGCGTACTTCAGACACTGATGGCTGAAACTAAGTAGTTCATGTTGGAGTTGGTGCTAATAAATAGTACTTTTAGAAAAAATATTGTAATGGAGAGAAGCGTGATGACATTGGAACTGACCAAGTCTAGACATAACTATGAAAACAAGAAAATTGCATTTGGCCACTTCAGCACAACACTGGCTATTGCATTTGCATTATCAGATATAGTTACAGCCTATTACATATTGCACTTTGTTTCACAGTGCTGTTGTCATTGCAAATCAATATCCTGTGCATGCAACAAGTGGACCAATCGCAGTTGGTGCAATAACTGTTGCCATATACTTCTGGGTTGGTGCACATCAAGATACAGCATAGGCTACAGTCTAAATCAAGCATTTTTTCAGAGTTTAAAATTCCAGATCATTCATCACAGAGTATCTCAGTGCAATTTGAACCTACTATTTTGAATTGATGACTAAAGATTTTACCACATTCCTTATATAAATCTTACTAAAGCCACAGGAGTGTGAAGAGGCCTCCGGATGCCACTTACTGGTCATTGTCTGTGCAGGTCCAGTGGAAACCTCTGGACTGGAGGGTCTGGATCAGGTCCACAATGGATCCATGACTACATGATTCTCTGTTGAAGAGAAAGCAAGTGATTTCAACTGTGAATGTGATGCTATTAAGGATACTAATTACTGATAAGACGTCATTTACAGTTATTCGCCAAGTATCAAAACAACATTTGTGCTCCCACGTTGTGGAAAATGTTTCTGTCTGATAATGAGTTTAACTGCGGTCACTAGCCAAGAAAATGCAATCATAAATGTTGCATACTTGTGGGCTTTAAGCTTTATACTAAACCATAACATTGGCAGTAATTGAAATTATAAGGTAATAATAAAAGGACTTTGCTCTACAGTCCTGCCAAAAGAGCTAAAAATACTCATGTTTTGGTGAAATGTTAACCTAAAGTATTAGTAAATGATCTATAAACCATCAATAAAGTCATTATCTATGACTGATAACTGTTTAGAAAAAGGGTAACTTATGACAAAGTGGCCTTTTTTGAATAATAACTGAGTTCCCAGTAGTGTTTGCTGTTTTCATGCTCACATATGGGGTCCATCTAGGTTGGTCACCACCTTAATGTTGACATAATCCACCCTCTGAGGATTGAGGCTTTCCAGTTCAACACTTCCAAACATGCTGTAAGATTTTTAAAAAGAGTACCGTCAATATATACTCAACAAAGGGACAAGGACACGTCAGCATTATTCATTGCTTCTTACCTTTTCCTATTGAAGGCGTTAACAATAGACCCATTCAGTAATACAGTGATGTTTCCACACGCCATCTCTGCAAACTAACAAATGGACGGAGATAATCACTGGAGAGCAATTCTCACCGCCAGTTTTGGAACGGCATGTTGCAGAGGAATGACAAACAACACAACTGTGTGTAGAATGTCAGGATGGAAGTATTTCTGCAGCTGGGACATTAAACTCACATTTTGCGAGGCTTGCCTCCATAGAGAATAGACGGGATGGTTTCTACATGCCGACCACTCCGGGCAAGAGTTGAAATCAAAACCTGTGTCAAATTCACGTGTCATTACTTGAGTCATGAATAAACAATTAAAAAAAACAAGTTTAGATGATGTGCCGACATGCAAATTTGTAATCAAAGTCCTAAAGGATCTGAAAAACATTTGGGAGCACAGCTGCAGCTGCCTGAGCGATGATGTCTTAGCTGAATCCCAGTGCTACCGTGTGACTTCTAGATTTCCTCACAGTATAAATACATGAATAAAATGCATTCATCATTCAATACACTTTTTGTGATTAAAATAGGAATAAAACGATAATTTGATGTTACTCTTGTGTCTATATGGTGAATAAGTTGCTATGGTTAGCAGCTGGTTAGCTTAGCTTTGGAAAGTGACTGGAATGCTTTGGAAAATGACTGGAAATGGAAAAACAGCTGCTTGGCTCTGTTAAAAGTTGCAAAATCCACTTACATGCAGCTGTAAAACTCAATAATTAACCCTTTATGTCTATTTATCTAATACAACCACAGACAAGCTGGCTGTTCCCCTTATTTCATGTATTTGCGCTAAGCTAAGCTAACCGGTTGCTACTGTTAGCTTCGTATTTAGTAAAAACAGGTCAGAGTTCAAGCTTATTTCAATATAATGTTTTTGTAGCATTAGTAAATGAACATTCTGTGTATCGTATGCATTATTCTAACATAAATCCTTGAGATAATAACTGCAGAATTAGTCTTAAATGTGGCTTGCTAATGTTGACAGCTAACTCTTAGCCATCAATAATAGCACTGACATTAGTGTATTGAAGGGTCTATACAGAGTTGATATTTTAAGCAATCAAACAATTATAAATAGCAGTTTGTAAATCATTCATTGATAAGCAGTGGTAAGTAATTCAGGTTTCATTTACTTTCAATTGTTTGGATTTTTGTTTTGGGAATTATTAGTTGACTTAAATGTTTCCCTTCTGACAGACAATGTCACATGTAAAAAAAAAAAGTAATTTACATTTTATATCATGATTTTATCTGATTATTGAGGCAATACAGTGGTGCTGATCCAGGGGTCAAAGAATCCTGATAAATGAGGGTGTTGAAAGATATTTAATTAGACAGGAAATAAGAAAGCAGTTTTTCTCTTCCATAAAAATTCACTTTTTTTTTTTTTTTTTACCTTTCTCCATTCATTGCAACATTTTTCTTGTGGAAACACTGTCTTTGGTGACAGTGCTCACAAATTCTAGATAAATACAATGCTTACTGAAGTCACTTTATCTAGAACAAGCAGTATATATTCAAGTTTTGAGATCTTCTGTCTCTATCTTGTCAAACCTGAAAAAACATATACCGGAGTCCTCGTCCTGGCCACAAAAGATGAGGTCATTGAACATGTAGCCGACTAGTGTGTCCTCCAGGGTCCAGAAGTGCCGGAAAACAGCTGCATAGCTGTGCATCAGTGTCCTGGTTTTACTCCAGAAGAGGAACTAAAGAGAAAAAAAAAACAGATTAACAGAAAGATTCAAGGATCACATAAATATGAGCTAAAATACAAATGCTACTCACCATATTGCAAGGCCTGATTTGTGGCATCACATTAAACATCTGATAATAATCCTCCACTGTGACATTACAAGAAGACTGATGGACCACCGCCTCCTCAAACTGTCTCCAGATCTCCTCACAGTCATAACTACACACAAAAAGACAGAGATGCAACTATTAGTCAATTTAAATTGCAATGGAGTAAAAATGGATTGGCAGCAATTCTGAAATCAATAATTAGTCTTGATATATGTCATTTTTACAGAAAAATAAGCCAATATTCTTGTGTACCACCTTCTTAAATATGAATATTTACTGGAAAATAGGACCTTTATCCCCTTTGGGTTATGCGAAACTGGGATTTTTCACCATTTTCTCGGATTTGACAGAGAAAATGATTCATAAATGACTCCAGAAAACAATCAATTGATTAATTGATAATAAAAAGTAATTATTGTCTTCGGCTTTTAAGCAAATTTGCAACGTTTGGGGAAAAACATCCCTGTTATGCAGATCACTAGTGCTTTTCAAACTAACTTTTGGGCTTCATGACCTTAATGTGATGTTCCTCACTAAATTCAATGCCAATTAAAAATAACAGAATAACAGTTGACAGTACATCAAATTACTGGACTGTAATACAGTAAAATCCTGTACATTTCTACACATGAAAATCCTTAACAGAGATTCTTCTAAGGATATTTTGTTATTACAATTAGACTGATGATGTAAGGTGATATAAAATGACGTATAAAACAAATGCCACTGGACTTAATTAAATTAAGTCATGCAAGTTAGAATTCCCAATTTAAAAAAAACGTCTTTTCATGAAAAGCACATCAGTACATGCCCTCGTTCCACAGCAACCACTTCTTTCTTTTTTCTGTCTTTCTTTCTTTCTTTCTTTCTACAGAAGTAAAAAACATGAGAAGAAAGAAACTCACTCAGCATCACTCACTGAACACCACATCAAAACCACCCTTCATCTGGACTTCAATACTGGCCTGATAATGTGCAGCTGATGCCCACCAAAACTTTTTTTTATTTTTCCTCTTTGCTTTGGGCTTTAGAAGAAGATCAAGTCTTTCGACTTTTGAGGCTCAGTTCAAATGAATTCTTGTTTAAATGCATCAAATGTGCATCAGATTTGAAGGTTGGACATGCTATGACATGATAAATAAAGGCTGCACAGTGCGTTACCTTAAGCTGGGGTTAACTAGTGTGATGTAGGTGTAACACCTTCCCACCACAATGTGTTTAATGTTGGGGGTTGTCCCGAGCTGTGCTCTCAGTTGACCCTGGCAGATCTGAAGCACAATAAACCCTTTGAAATGGATACAAAGATAAAAGAAACGACATTATCTATTACATTTGGGAGTGGCACTTTAAAGGTCAAAGATTTGGGAACGTCAGGAGGAATTACTTACATATTGTGACGCTGATCGTGACAAAGGACGCAGATGTTTTAGAGGAGGTGATAGCGAGACCCTGGACCGCCTCATTGCTCCTCTGAAGAGATGCGTGTTTGGACATGTTCTAATCCGCCTCACTGTTGATGAGAAAATAAGATTTTACATCAGGTTTGGATGTGGCAGCAGGCCAGCAGGTACTTTCCTCGGGACTCACAAGATGGGTGTTTAGCTCTGTGCGATTGACTAGAATCTAATTATCTTGTGGCATGTACAGAACTCCTTTCCACGTTTTTGTATTTGTCCATGCAGAGCTGTCAAACTTGGCAACACTCCTACACCCTCTAGGAGATGGTTAACCTTTACACAATATATCTTCTTGTATTTAAAGGATATATACAAAAACACTGTTTTTTAAAGCATTATCAACTGCAGGTTACAGGATAGCACATGCAATCGAAATCTGCTTTGGAATTCAGCGAGGAAATGTAAACACTCACCACTTTCCATGCAGAAGGTTAAGCTGCAACAAATGGCTCCATGGCTGTGATGGGAAATGCTTGGCCCACATCTGACTTCAACTTAAATAGAGTCCTGTTGTGGTGTGATGCGAAGTGTACCCTCCTCTCAGGGGCTAATGGTTGACACGCTCGAGAGGACGTTCGTCATAGGTCAGCGAACACGTCTCCTTACCAACCTGGAGACGTTCTTAAAGGACGGGTGTGATGGGTTTTTTTCTCCAGTCTGTTGTTGCAAAGAGTGGATCCACATGACTCCCATTATGGTGCCGCTAGGAATCTGCCGAAACAGAGGGACGCTGTTCTCTCAGACTCTCTCTCTGATGTAGGCAACAGGACAGTACATATATGCCCTCTATTTTCCTTACTGGACACACTAAATTATGATTTGGACACACTGTCACAAGCTTCTTGTTTGTCCCAAGATGAGCCCAAGGTCTTATGTTGAAGACATAGCACATTTTGTCAGCTACAAAAAAAAACAGCATCTGCTTGGGTTTTATTGGCAAAAACTCAGACACACTATGTGAAGAACACCGTACTGTGGAGTAGGATCAATGGCACCATCAGAAACTTGTTAGAGGTTAACGCAAGAGTTATGCAACACTGGGATGCTGCAATTACTGCAAAATTGCAGCAAGGAATGTTATACTTTCACTGCGTTAAGTACAATATTTTATACAGTTTCTGAATTTCAAATAATGGATCATTCCATTGCAAATTTTTACACTTTTTTGCTGCTCATATGCATAAAAAACTGAGCAAGTTACTGATTCCTGACTGTTAAACTACTGCTAGTCAGGTCAGTTAAAAGGCTTTATTTGTCTTTTTGTTTGTGACAAGTCGCAGAAAAAAGGTTCAGTATGTGATTATTTCATTTTTAGCCATTGCAAGTGCTACCACAGATTTGCACGCTTAGATTAGTCTTGTCCCCATTTAACTTAAGAGTTTCTTATTTGGTTGTCTGGTTGTTTTTTGAGTTTTACTCATAGTTTCAGCATAGTTTTTTCTCTTTGCTTGTTTAGTTTTGCAATCTGTGTGAAAGGTGCTAAACAAATAAAGCTGAATTGATAAACTGAATAACTGACTAACTCATGATTGTGACAACAGAAGTATTTTCACTGTGATTTAAGGGTTTGTTTCATTTATAAGGTTGGGGTTAAAATCTTGACAGAAAAAAAAGATTAAAGAAATAAACTACAGTAAAAAAGCAATTAAATCAAAGGAAAAAAACATTTAATATAATAAAACTTTTAAAAAGAAAATTAAACATTGAATACAATTAAATTATATTAGACAAAATATTTAATTAGATAATTAAACGGAAGATGCAAAGCATGTAATTATGAAATTAAACAAAAATTTTTAAACAAAAATATTAAACATAAAAGATGAAATATTTTAGATAATTAAACATTTAAAAAATACAATTAAACAAGAATATTACACATTTAGATAAATACAAAACATTTAATTAAATGATTAAACCTTTAAAAGTCAAAACATTTAATTAAAAAATTAAATGTTTAATTAGAAAATTAAATCTTAAAGACAATAAAACTTTAAATAGGAATTAAACAGAAAATACAATGAAGCATTAAAAAAAGATTAAGATTAACAAAGATTTAATCGAAAAATTAAACATTGGGAAAGACAAGGAAATTTTTCAAACAAGCCGATAAAACATTTGAAAAAACAACAATTAAACATTAAAAAGACAAAACATTTCATTTTTAGCCATTGCAACTGCTACCACAGATAAGAGTTTCTTATTTGGTTGTGACAAAAAAAAGAGGAAATTATTCATTTCACTGCAGCTGCGTTCTGCAATCAACGGTTAAAACATTTCAACATACATGAAAAGTGATGACTGTAACATTAACAGATTATTATCTCCCTTTTCCGATCAAAGTGTGAATTAAATATTTAAGTTGAAATGTCCTGATTCCTATCAAAACTACTGAAGAGTCTATCTTTGCTCTCTTGTGCACTAAGCAATGTAAAGGACTTCTCATCACAGCAACACATTACATTCTGTTTTAGTTTGTGTTAATATATTCACCAATCAGCCACAACATTATGACCACTGACAGGTGAAGTGGATAACATTGATCATATGTGGTGTTCTGCGGGAAAACCTTGGATTTTGGCATTCATGTTGATGAGACTGAGACACTCCATGCAAATGGCAATCCCAAATGTCACTGGCCTACTACCGCAGGAAAATGCACCCCACCACATCACAAAGTCATACATCTGACAATCAGGAACATCTTGAGGAATATGACAATCTCCCAAGATGTTGATTTGACCTCCAAACTTCCAAGACCCAGTGTGATCAAGCATCAGCAGGATGCAGTGGAACAATGTTGATTCCCAGAGGCCCCACTGCACAACCCAGAGCACCCAAATGATCCACTGCCAACATCCTGGTCTGGACCCCATAGGACACCCTGAGAGGTCCTCTTGTCTATGCCCATTGGTTCAGAGCAATGTTCCCTCTAATTTTTCATGAGTCTGAGCAAACACACAAACTCCCTGAGTGTTCCTTGGACCACTGTGAGCAACATCAGACGTGTGCACTGTGGTCACACCAGCATCACATCCATTCAAGTTACATGGTTCATTAAAAGAATCAAATTACAGTTTTTACATTTCTGTTAAAACACTTTGTCAACAGGAGCCAGTTGAAGGCTGCAGTGATTTTAGTGACACTACAATGTATAAGAGTGAAGTTATTGAATATTTGTCTCTCTTTACTGTTGCAGTGGTTTTGCAAATTGCAGACGGACCCTGTTCACTCCATAGACACCAATGTTATTCCTGTAGCTTGAAAGACAGCTACTTTTGATAAAACTGGGCTTGTAGCACATTGTCTGCCTTGCAACAATGGGAAAGAGGCACCGTTTATGTTTTGACAACCTATATCTAATGAGTTATTGATGCTGGAAGTCTGAATCTGTGAATATCTTTCCAACTTTACTGAACTTGGGGCCACTACCACCTAAGGAGTGATATATTTAATTTTGAAAAAAGCATTTAGCTATACTTAAAGCTTTAAGTGCTTTATTAACATGGAACTAAAAAATTTGTATTGTTTTATTATCACAGGTTCTGTCTGAAAAGAGGTGGCATCATTTTAAACAGTGAAATCAAACTAATAAAATGTAATGACCAACCAGTGAGCAATACTGGATTCTGCAAAAACATAAACAACTTTTTTAAAAATCTAAATCTTATCTTAACACAGTTAATGTATGAACTTATTTTTGTGTGTATGCATGCCATTTATTGATTTATTTAGTACTGTTAACATATCAGAGTTCTGAGTGAATTTTTCTTAAGATAGGCAAAGGCCATTTATTGATTACATATAGGCTCTTAAATGTTTATTAAAAACTAAAAAGCATTAAAAAAAAAAACAACTTAGGCATTTATTGAGTCACTAAAAATACTGTAGAGTACGGACCACATCAGCATGATTATAAGCATCCTCTGGTAAATGAACAACCAGATACTGATGTCTCTCACCATATGGACTTCAGGAGATGACTGGGGGATGATAAACTGTGACCTACTGGTTGGGTTCTCTCTGTTCTCATGTTTCTTACATGTTTGTCCCCTGACAGCCGGGTCCGAATGTTTTCTGAGCAACACACCATACTATGACGTTTTTACAATGATGGTTCTACTATGGAACCAGTTTGACATGTTCAGGTGTTCTTTGTGTGAAAACTCAGAGATTTCAGGTATCAGAAGGTGGTTTTCAACTTTCTTTGTTAACTTTCTGCTTCAACTTTAAATTAAATTTCCTTCACTAAGCCAGCCCTCTGGACTTCCAGTAAGCTGTGTTCCTATTGGCTGTCCAGGTGGCTGCTTGGTGTTATCAGGAACACCTGAGCAGCTCAGTGTTATCAGGAACACCTGAGCAGCTCAGTGTCTTCCTGCTTTATTTAGCTGCAGACAAACATTTCCTCTGCTTCTCTTCACCAGTGAACCGGGTTTGGCTCCATTGCTTTAGTTTGTTCTTTAGGTGTTGGCTTGCAGCTTCCAGCAGTAAAATCGGCTTTAATGTGTTTCTTGGTGTTTTTTAGGGCTTTGTACTGGATAGTTGTCTTGGTAAATGAGGTTCTTTAGCCACAGTTAGCACATGGTGCTAATGTGTGCAGTGATTAGTGGATTTGATGCAGCTGAGTTGTGTCTTTATCTTGGCTGTAGTGAGTCTTTAGAGGTTTTTGGTCAGACACATTCTGTATTCTTGTTTGTGAACCAGCGTTGGTTGTCCAGAAGGTAAGAGTTCCTGTCCTGATTCTCTGTTCTCAGAGGTTCTCTGGTAGGCTGCAGGAGACTTTAGCGTTTGGGTTGTGTTAGTTTGGTTTTTGTACGGTTTCATTTGGACGACTATCTTGAGGTCCCTCCATGTGGTTTAGTGAGGTTTTCTGGAACAGTTCTACAAAGCAACCTGCAGCAGAAGAGAGTTTGAGAGTTTTTAGGAAGTTCTGGAGAGCAGACTTTAGAGCAGCAGAAACATTTGTCAGTAGTTTGAGCAGGAGAAGGTGAGCTTCAGAGTAGAAATGAGACAGAAACCTTCTTGACCCGTGTGGTGAGGTCCTGTACCAAGAGTTTGAGTAGGTTGTGAAGAGTCTGTAGTTCTTTGGTATAAAAGCACAAGCATCGACTCATTAAAGAAGAAAACAGGAGATATTGTTGGTTCTTCTGTCGCTCTGCAGTTTCCTTAGACTGAATATCAAGTTTATATTTTAAATGATTTCCCATGTGAGCCCAAGAAGACTTCAATAAACTCCCTCCATCCCCTGGACACAACATATTTTATTACCATGTTAATTCTTTTCTTTTTTGTTTGTTTGTTTTTGAGTTTTACTCATAGTTTGAGCATAGTTTTTTCTCTTTGCTTGTTTAGCTTTGCAATCTGTGTGAAAGGTGCTAAACAAATAAAGCTGAATTGATAAACTGAATAATTGACTAACTCATGATTGTTACAACAGAAGTATTTTCATTGTGATTCAAGGGTTTGTTTCATTTTTAAGGTTGGGGTTAAAATCTTGACAGAAAAAAAGATTAAAGAAATAAACTACAGTAAAAAAGCAATTAAATCAAAGGAAAAAAACATTTAATATAATAAATTAAACATTGAATACAATTAAATTATATTAGACAAAATATTTAATTAGATAATTAAATGGAAGATGCAAAGCATGTAATTATGAAATTAAACAAAATTTTTTAAACAAAAATATTAAACATAAAAGATGAAATATTTTAGATAATTAAACATTTAAAAAATACAATTAAACAAGAATATTACACATTTAGAAAAATACAAAACATTTAATTAGATTATTAAACCTTTAAAAGTCAAAACATTTAATTAAAAAATTAAATGTTTAATTAGAAAATTAAATCTTAAAGACAATAAAACTTTAAATAGGAATTAAACAGAAAATACAATGAAGCATTAAAAAAAGAAAATTAAACATTAAAAGGTGGTAAAACATTTAAAAAGAAAAACCTTAACAAAGATTTAATCGAAAAATTAAACATTGGGAAAGACAAGGAAATTTTTCAAACAAGCCGATAAAACATTTGAAAAAACAACAATTAAACATTAAAAAGACAAAACATTTCGAAATCAGATCAGACATTAGAACAGAATAAAAGGTGACAAAAGAGCAAAACTAAACATTTAAGAAGAATCAAACTAAAGATAAAACCTTTGAAAGGGCACCAGTTAAACTTTAGAAGATCAAATTAAACAGAAGAAACAATAAAATGATCAAAAGAGCAAAAACAGACAAAGGCCTTAAAGTGTTTTCTAGTCTGAAATGAAAACATCAAGTTGTTTCTTCAAACATTTCCTCTTTCTATGTTCTTGGTTTGATTGTGGACAGATTTACTAAGAACTCATTTCAGAAAACT
Source organism: Amphiprion ocellaris (assembly GCF_022539595.1). Lineage (NCBI taxonomy): Eukaryota > Metazoa > Chordata > Actinopteri > Pomacentridae > Amphiprion > Amphiprion ocellaris. The sequence goes on along the minus strand of NC_072787.1, from coordinate 21,177,665 downwards.
GATTTCCAGATAAAGTCTACTAGAGGTTGAAGGCATCGATCAAACTAATGTTACCTTCTGATCTCCACAAACTTTACTGTTCAGTGAAAAGAATCAAAGTTTGTTGAGGATTTCTAAAAAACCCACAGGTGAAGGTCTGAGAAGAACTCAGATGGATGGTCTAAATGTGAAATCAAGACTCATGGTCACAAGTTTGAAGGCTTCTATTAACCAGAAAGTTCAAACTAACAGAGAAGTACTGAGAAACTTTTAAAACTTCAGTCCTCAGACTGTCTGAAGGTTCAAAGTAACAGAGAAGTACTGAGAAACTTTTAAAACTTCAGTCCTCAGACTGTCTGAAGGTTCAAAGTAACAGAGAAGTACTGAGAAACTTTTAAAACTTCAGTCCTCAGACTGTCTGAAGGTTCAAACTAACAGAGAACTACTCAGGAACTTAGAAGATATCAGTCCTTGGACTCAGACTGTGTGAAAGCTCAGGTCCTGAGGACTCGGGAGGTGTGGAGGCTTTGGAAAGTCTTGGAACTGAGGGTTCCACCCTCCAGCACAAAGGGTGAAGTCCAACCCCCTGAGAAAAACGGTAGAGACGAGACTCGAGTTAAAAAAAAATCTCGAAAACGACAAAAAATAGATGATAAATGCGCAAAAAAAAGAAGAATTTGTATCTGAGCGAGTAGCTCAGGGGGATAAGAGGATAGACTACCAAGCGGAGGGTCGCAGGTTCGAGACCCGCCAGCGGCAGTTTTCTTTCTTTGTCTTTGTCAGGATTTTGAGAAAATTTAAGAAGGGTCTGGTCTTGAACCAGCGACCTGCAGCTCCACAGGCAAATCCTTAACTCACTGAGCTACAGATCAGATAAAAAAACATAATTTCGTCGTCCCTTTGTCATCGTAGTTGCTGAAGTCACCACATGGGTGGAACCAAGGCGGAGTCTGGGTGGAGTCAGGGCGGAGAGTAGGCGGGGAGGTGGGTGGCGGCCTCCCCCCTCTACTCCCCCACCGCCCACCACACCTTCCCCCGCCCGACGAGTTCTTCGAGTCTCGACGAGTTCCTCGAGTCTCGACAGGTTTTCCCGAGTTTCTGGAGTTTCCACCAGGTCGGAGGCAGAACACGTTGTCATGAAGAGGTGTTGAAGTCGGCCAGGATGGACTGACATTTTACAGCAACTAGAAGGAAGACCACTAGAAGAGCAGGTCTTTAACCACCTTCCATGAAATCCATGGAGTCGCTCCATAGAAATGAAGGGAGGTCAACTTTTATCAACCGCCATCCAGATGTTCAACTTGATATCTTTACTTCGAGATTTTTAGCACCACAAACCTTTAGTATCACACTTGATTATCATTTATGAGGACTTTAATGGAATCCACCAGCAAATTTAGTTTTTGTTGAGAAACTTTATTCTTGTCGTCGTGGGACTGCAGTATTTAAAACTGTTCCTTCTATTTGACCTCATGTTTATTAGTTTTAGTGGAGAAAGTTTGAATTGTCAATTAGTCTCTTAAAAACTAAATAATAAATTGGATTAGTCAAGAGGTTTAAATTTCTTACTTTGTCATATTTTAAATATGACAAAAAAAATAAAAATAAAGCATCTTGAGACAATTTTACCTGTAATTGGCGTTAATATAAATATAAATAAAATTGAATTAAAATTGTATGTATCTTGTAATGTTGGAGTAATTCAGCCATATATGTTGGAAAACACATTTTCTTTGTCCATTAATCTGTTGATTGTTTTCTCCAGTAATTCACTTCTTGTTTTGGTTTATAAAATGTCAAGCCCAAATATATTCAGTTTACTGTCATAAAAACCAAAAAGATTTACATTCATGATGCAGGAATCAGACAGTTTTTCACTTTTTATCTTAGTTTAGTCAGAAAGATAGTTGATAATGTGTGAATTGTTGCAGCTTGTGAGGCGTAGGTTTTAATCTTTGGGGCCGAGTGTCAAAAAACATTTAGAAACCAACATCGACAAAGCACTCAACAAAGATTTGAATATCATTAAAGGGAAATCCAACTTTTGCATGACAATGTCTAATTAAAGGACATTTATTTCCAACGTAAATGTGTGATATTCATCCTCTGGAGCTTTCTCTTCACATTGTCTTCCACCTGAACTGGTTTGGTCGGGAGCATGTGCAACAAACATTTGAAAAACTGCACTTTAACATCAATGAATGACATTGAAGTTTAATCTCTACATAAATGAGACTGAGTCTGGATGTGCTGCTCTGTCATTAACTCCTAAGTTTAGGGAAAGTTAAAACAAACGAGGACAGTTCAGATAAGACTTGAGAATGAGCTTATTTTGAACAAACATCTCAGACTTTCTGAGCTTCAGCACCTCTAGCAAGATATTTTAACAACAATCAACTCAAGAGATCCAGAAGTTGGAGAGAGTTAGCTTTAGCTGAGCCAAAGAACATGTGGGACGCTAACCTAGCAAACATTTCAGACTTTTCTCTGTGAATTCTGAGAAATAATTTACTATTTAATGACAGAGCTACAATCTTAACTCAGTCTCATTAAAACAGACTCTAATTCAGTGTCATCCATCCATATTAAAATGCAGTTACCCAAAATGTTTGTTGCATGAGCTCCAACAAAACCTGTCCAGGTAGAAGGCCACTTTGACAAACAGGAAGTGGAAGATTCCAAGTAGATTTATAGAAGGGGGAACCGGACTGTACTAAGTGTGGTCGAGTATAGAGGGGTGTTTTGTGGGTTTTTAAGGCTGATAATGATTATTAGTGAGACATTTGGAGTAGATATTCATTTGCAGTAAATGAAAGTATTTAAAATCTTGAGTTAAACTTAGAAGAACACAAACTCTAACAGAAAACTTTGTTGATACGTTTTTGTTTTGTTTACAGATGTTAAGTTAAAGGAGTTTTATTCGTGACGTATAACCAATCAAATCACTCCAGAAGACAGAGCGACCACAGGTAGATAAAGGTTCAGAGCCAAAGTAGCACCATTTTTAAATGTATTTATTACCGTAAATCAGTAAAAAATAATATACTGATAATCAGTAAATCAGTCAGTCTCTTTCCTTTGACTTGTTATTTGTACAATATACGATGTATATGATGGCGTTTTTTCATACCAAAGGCTATACTATGATGTTTTCTAAGAGACATACGATGCTACTCTGGTTGTTCTGGCTCTGGGCTGCTGCACTCCTCCTCTGTTGTTTTCTGGATTGTACTCAGCTGCATGCCTTCGTCCACCCGGCCTCCGTTGACTCGTCCCGCCTGCCGTCTCTGGAGCTGAAGCTGGATTGGAACAGACCAAAGTACAGTCCAATCACGATGTCAGCTGCCTCTCAAAAGGCTCTTTCATCTGGCAGGTGGCGGCACTTCTTCTGAGGGGAAGCTGAGCTGGTCCAGCAGAACTTTGGAGATGTGTTCCAGTGGTTGGTGGATGTGTGGGGAGATAGAGAGGGACCTTTGAATTGTTCAGAAAGGAAAACAGGGAACCCATTGGTAGTTTTAGTTTTGGGTGCTACTGCGGTGTGTTTTTTGGGTTTTAAGAGGTGAACAGGAAGAGTTTTTTTTTCGTATTGATTATCTTTTACTTTGTTCCTGGTTGGAATGCCCATCAATGTCAACATGAAGTTCACTTTTAGTTCTGTTTATTTTTATTTCACTAACACCCATTTGTTTTTAACCCCCTCACATGTTGTGTTGTTGTAAACTTCCTCTTTCAAATAAATTCTCGTCTAACCCTCTGGAAACCAGCGTTTGGACTGTTTTGGTGTTGCTCCTCACCTACTGACAGCTGTGGACTAAAGGCTATACTGTGACGTTTTTAGAGCGACATGCTATACTATGATGTTTGTTGGGCGACACGCTATACTATAGGCTTTTTTAATTGACATATCACTGTGACTTTTTTTTGTTCTTGTTTTTTTTTTTTAGCAACATATAAGAATTCGAACAGTTTTAAAAGTTACTATACTTTTACTTGTGCAATGAAATTATTATTCTATGGCATTTTTTAGATGACATATTATACTCTGATTTTTTCTTGAATTACATACTATTTAGACAATATACTGCACTATGACATTTTTTGAACCACATATCATACATGACAATTTTAGGCAACATCCTATCATTATGCGCTTTTTGAACCACATAATAATCTATGTTTTTTTTTTTCTTGCCAACATGCTGTACTATGAACTACAGGCCATACTATGTTATTCTTGAGAAAAGCATACTATACTTTGACATTTTCTGAACTACATCCTATACTATGGCATTATACACAGAGTGCTTTGGTTACATGTTCATTTATAATCTAGATTTTTTTGTTTTTTGACGGGATTACCACAGACCTGACTGTGAACACCGTCGACACCCACCTCAGGGAGACGCTGCCTAAGATCTCAAGGCTGCTTGGTCGTGGTCTTTCTGGCACATACTCTTCCAAGATGAGCCGGGA